>NC_056726.1:118738626-118993626 GCF_019279795.1 Protopterus annectens | reverse complement strand
ACAAAGTGGTGGGTGGAAGCCATGAAAATGGGGATGTATCTGAAGTACTGGCATAGATAAGCTAACACCTTTGCTGTAGTAACACCCTCCTGTGTGCTGTAACATATATTTAGTGAAATAGCACAAGTAATCGAATTAGGAAATCTGCTATGGGTATGTATATGCAAATGTATCAGGCACTACTGGGATGTAACAGCATGACAAACAAACAGCAGTGTGAAAGTGCATACCACAAAAAAAAGGCAACCAGCAACAAAGAAGGCAAGATGTGAGGTGAAGGACATTAACAAATTAATAGTTTTGGAACCTCGCCATCCATATTTTTACATTATACCTAAAATTCATAAAAATTTGGACAACCCTCCTGGTAGGCCTATAATTTCTGGCATAAGTTCTTACCTTGAAAAAGTGAATAAGTTTCTGGATTTTCATTTCAAAAAGTATTTGCCTAAAGTTATCTCGCATGTTAAAAATACACAGGATGTATGTTTATTATTGCATGGGGTGGAATGGAAACAAGACTATTACTGGGCAACTGTTGATGTTTCATCTTTGTATGCAAACACTGATAGAAGATGGGGTCTTGATTCAAAGATGGCTGCCGTTCTGTAAGCACTGCTGAACTGCAGCTCTCTAATTAACCTGAGGAAATCTAAACCCTGAGTGGATAATATAAAGCTTTTAACATCAAATCTTCGATAAAATAACTTCAACTACACTTAACTATCTATTACTAAGAAGAAAAAACAGAAAAAAGGAATATATTTCACTGGATTACAACAGATTAGCTGGCTCTGCAGAGAGAAGTAAACAAAGGAACCATGTGCTTTCTATACTGCAAGTCTTTGTGTACAAATAAGATGTCAAAAGAGGAAAAAAATATGGATACAACCACTACTAAAACAAAACTTTCAGAATTGCAGTCACCTGAAAAGGATGTGATTTCTAAAAGACAAAAAATTACTAAAATACAGGAACAACAGAAATCAGGGACCAAATCTAAATCTGAACAACCATTAAACATGGAAGATATCAGAAATGCTCTGCTACCCATACAAGAAGCTCTGAAAGAACTGACGTGTCAAATACAAACATGTGGGAACTCATGTACTCAGCTGCTGGAGAGAATGGATAAGACAGAAGCTTGAATTTCTGAAACTGAGGATAAATTAACTTTACTTGAAAAGAAAACTAATCTATATGATGTGGATATACAGGCTATGCAAAACAAGCTTATGGACTTAGAAGCAAGATCCAGGAGAAACAATATTATTCTCAGAGGGATTACAGAATCTATTCAGTATAATGAATTAATTCCATCCGTATTACAAATATTTTAAGTGCTGTTAAATGACTCTGATGGGGTGAAACAAATTATTATTGAAAGAGCGCACAGAGCTTTGAGAGAGTCACAAGCATCTAACTTTCCTAGACCTGTATATGTTAAAATACTTAACTATCAAGATGTAAGCAGAATACTTACTACTGTAAAACAAACTGGAGGCTATATCATGTGGAAAAATAATAAAATATCCATGTCACAGGATTTACCAATACAGGTAAGACAAGCTAGACAGTCTTTGTCTCCATACTGTAAATTTCTTATTGAGAAACAAATTAAGTTTCAAATGAAATACCCACATATGCTTATATTTACAATGGATGGGATTAAACATGCTATTTCCACTAAAAATGAGGCAAAAAATCTGTTTCTTAAAGTTTTCAAGGCTTTACCTGTATCAGAGACTTGAATTGAACTTTCGTTGAGACTGGCATGCTGCTGAGGTCGGATCCATTGTTTACTGTGTTCCCAGGACTGGATAATCCTTTGTTTGCATTTAAAAAGCTCTAGGCCTCTTCCAGAGTAATAAAAATGTTTGTTTTTGCTTATCTTGATTACCTGCGTTCATTTCCCATTGTTTTATGGCTTCTACGAAGTGTTTTCAACGAGGAGGAAGACAGGAAGTGCCTAAAATGCTGTTGTGGGTGCAGATTTCGCTGTGACACTTCCGGGAGTCCATCTATAAAAGCGGTCCCCCATCGCGAGCATTTCACAGGGTTTCCAGGCTTGGGAAACCAAAGGAAACTGTTTTAACATCTTTTTATTCATTTAACTTCAAAATAACACTGTTGTATGGCAAAGTAAGCACATAGGAATATTTTATTTTTTTCTCTTATACATGTTTATGTAGAATTTTGTGGCTATATTATTTAGAGAGGGTGCAGGGTTTTAGTAATGTTTGTATAAATATGCTTCTCATTATAGGTCATAATGTACTGTGTTGAAGTGATAATGCATTTTATATTAGTTAGTTAGTAGTTTGCTTTAGTATAAAACTACAATACTGTGGGTTTATAACCAGGGATACCTGTATTTACCTATATATTTATTTTAACATAGGGTTGTATTTTAATATGGTGTTTTTTTTTTTTTTTTTTTTTTTGTGTGTTTCTATGCATGCAGTTTATCTATAGATAGCTAATCCAAATATTAAAACTTCCCTTTTTCAATTTATTTTCATATGTACTGTAATATTGTATTTTAATTTGATTTGCTTAAATATACTGATTGGGGAGATGTAGCTCAATGCAGTGCTTGTTAGGGAATGTTTAGTTTAGGCTGTGTCGTAGTTAAGTTAGGTTATATAGGTCTCAACTATGGAACATGTTTGAAATTTTATAATGTGATGTTTTCCTGTTTGTTTTTTTTCTTAAACCTTCTGTTATTCTATATTACACAAGACCTATGTATGTCCTGGTCCAGGGTTAGAGTAGGTAAGCACTGGTTTAGGACGGGATATATAGATTGCTTCCAGATCATGTATGGTTTTGAATATACTGTATTTTTTTTTAATCTTTTCTCTCCAAAACTTTTACTGTACAGTCAACCTTGGTAATGTGGGAATTAGATTCATGGAATGTTAAAGGGCTCCAGAATTTAAAGAAGAGGAAACTATTGTTACATGTATTGTTGCAGGCTAAGGCGTGGTTTATTTTACTGCAAGAAACGCATTTAATGAATGATCAATGGGTTGATATAAAAAAAAAGAAGTGGATCAGAGAAGTAATAGCATCGGAAGGTAAGTCAAATAGTGCTGGGGTAGCTATAATTATTAAAGACCAATATAAGGACAAAATTTTAGATTCTAATACAGATAAAGATGGATGATGGTGCTATGTTATTCTGGCGTCTACCTTATTTGATAAACCTATTTTACTTTTAAACATATATGCACCTTGTAATGATCAACAAATATTCATAACATCAGTGTATTCAATTTTAACACAATTTGATAGATACTACATAATTGTTGGAGGTGATTGGAATGCTTATCAAAATCCGAAGTTGGATAGATCTTGTCCACACAAAGCATTTAATAAGTATGCAGTATTGGCACTGGATAATATTAAAGAAGACTTTCAACTATATGACCCTTTTCACTATTTAAACAATGCTAATAGTACAAATAATTTTACATTTTATTCCCCATGTCATAAAATGTGGTCCAGAATAGATTTCTTCCTGATTTCAAGAACATTGATTAGTTTAGAACCTATAGTTGTTATACATGCATGGTATTTATCAGATCATTCGAAAATTTCGCTGAGTTTTGCTAAGGAGATAAAAGATACCTTGCGGCAAAGAGGCTACAATTGGTCTCTTAATCCAAATCTACTGAATAAGGAAGAAATAATACAGGAAATTACAAAGTACCTTAAAGACTTACTGGTTAGTCTAAAGAAACAACAATATGCCCCAGATATTGAATGGGCAACAGTTAAAACACAAATAAGAGGGATCCTTTTGCAAAAAGCCTCTTATTATAAAAATATACTAAATAAAGATATTCAAAATTTGGAAATGAAAATTAAATTATTGGATCAACAACTGATTCAGAATTTTAATGAACAAACAGAGAAAGAACTATTTAAATATCAGAAGGATCTCTTCTTAATACAAAATAGTAGATTAACATTCCAAGAATATAAGATGTTAGCGAGATATGCTAATCACGTTCAAACACCATCGAGAGCATTGGCTAGGATCATTAATCAATCAAAAACAACACTACAAATTTCGGAAATACAATTTAATAATAAAATATATTCTAAAACAGAGGATATTATTAATATTTTTGAGAAAATATATACAAAAATTTATGATGGGCAAAAGGATATGTCCTTGCATAGAATCTATGAACAGTTTTTACAATTAATTAAGTTTCCAGAAATAGGAGAGGATATTCAAAATGATTTAGTTAAACCAATATCTGAAGAAGACATAGTATATACAATTCAACATATGAAATCACATAAATCACCAGGTCCCGATGGGATGACAGTGGAGTTTTATAAAAAGTTTGCGGATATTTTTGGTAAGATACTTTCAGTTATATTTAACTATATAATTAGGAATACTATTAATGATCCTCATCTTAACACCTCAAAGACTATTTTTATACATAAAACCAATTCAGATCCTCAAAACCCCGATAATTATAGACCGATATCATTAATGAATGTAGACATGAAAATTTTAACCTCCATTATAGCATCTAGACTGAAGAAAATCATGACTTATATAATATCCAAAGAACAGGCTGGATTTATGGCAGGTAGACAAACCAGTGATAATACTCTTACATTACATACTATGATAACACATGCTAAACAAAATAATCTTAATATCTATGCCCTTATAATTGATGCACAGAAGGCCTTTGATAGGGTTGATACAAATTTTTTGTTTGCTCTTTTACCTTATTTTAATATATCCCATGAATTTGTTCAAATGTTGCAAATATTATATAGTAATTCCTATACTACACTGTGCATTAATAGAAGCCTCTCCAAAAGAATACAGATTAAGACTGGAACACGCCAGGGCTGCCCTTTGTCCCCTTTACTATTTAATCTTTATCTTGAACCTCTGTTCTTATATATTAAACAGAATGTCTATCATAATGTCCCAATAATTTATGGAACTAAAATCTTAATGGCAGCTTTTGCGGATGATCTTAATATTTATTGTGCATCTCCAATATCTGACACTGACAAATTATTGAAGGCTGTTAATGATTTTTCAGAAGTCTCTAACTACAAAATTAACTTGCAAAAAAAACAATATTTTTCCTTTAAAGACACCTAAACCTTTTTCGTTATTGCCTTTGGTTGGGCAGGTAACATTTAAAGAAAAAATTAAATATTTAGGTATTGAGTTTTCTACAGATAATAAAGACTTCTACAATAATAACATTAAAACAATTTGGGACCAAATAATTTCTGATTTCGGGAGGTGGAAGAATTTATGATTGCCACTACTAGCAAAAGTTTCAATTGTCAAAATGAATGTGTTACCACGATTACTTTATATTTTTAGGTCAGCCCAATTAATACTTTCGAAGACATTTTTTAAAAAAATTCATAAAGAATTGGCTAAATTCATTTGGGAACCAAAAAAAACCAGGATATCTTATGATAAATTAATGACCCCAAAAAATAAAGGAGGACTGGAGTTGCCTAACTTCGAATTGTACTACCTAATCATCAACTCTAATAGAATTCTAAGAATTGCCAACTATGATACAACTACTACTAAGTGGACACTAACTTGGGTGATTTTGAATTATAAATATATTTTAAAGTTAAACATTAATCCTAAAGCAATACCCGTTTTAGGTAAAGATACTTTAAAAATTTATGGGATTATTGAACACATTAAAACTAACATATTATCTATACAAGATTTATTTCAATCTTTGGATCTGGGTCAGTATATGATGGTTTTTCAACCCTTTCATAGGAATCCTAATTTAAAATTGAACAATCAATTAATTGATCTTAAAACGTTTCCACTGATAGTTAGTTTAACTTTGATTGACATATACAAATATCTGGACCGCTCGGCCAATCAAATAAGACAAGAATTTAACTTACCCAAAAATGATCTTGTTATTTTGAGACAAATTAGAGAACTTGCTATGAGCTACTTTATAAATTTTAAACCTGAAGATGAAAATGTTAATAAATGCTTTGAGTTGTGGCAAGCCCTCCAACAGGGTATTAAATATATAACAACAGCAAATAAATTAATTAAAGACTTTAAATTTCATGATAAAATTCTGTTATCCAACTATTGGGAAGAGAAAATTTTAGTGACAGACAAAAGTAAGATGTTAAAAGCAATTGACCTGACTATCAAATCTACTTCTCTTCAAAAATTGATGTATACCCAGTTGATGATATGGAATAATGCATATTATACACGCCTTACCCTGCATAAATTTAATTCTAAAAACTCTCCAACTTGTCCATACTGTAAAAATCAACCAGCTGATCTTCTTCATATGTTCTGGAGCTGTAAATGCATATATAAGCTTTGGAATTCCCTTAAGATTCAACTTCAGAAGATGGGTTACCAAAGTACAACGTTGTCATGGAAATTTACGATTTTACATATTCCTCCGAAAGAACTCCCTAGATCACAAAGTACTATATATATTAATATTTTTCTGTTAATGAAGTTTTACATAGCCACTAATTGGTTAGACCCATCTAAAACATCTTGGGAAAGCTTTAGTGTTTTGGCAACAAGGCATATATTAACTCATAAACTACTCTTGAGTCCGAATAATAAAAACAATAATAACCCAAAAATTTGGGAACAGATATTTAATATTATATTAGCATAACACTTTTAACTTGAAGGTATTCACATTTATAAACTTGCTTGGAGAGAATTTTGTATCTAAACTGTATATTACTGGAAATGTTATTAACTACTTTTTGTTTTTTCTCTATTCTTAATGTTTACATGGAAGCATTCTTGTAAATATTGTATATTTGTTTGGTATGATAGTTAGTGATATTAGTTAGTAGTCTTTTGTTTTGTATTTTTTCTTTTAAAATTTTGTGTTTGTTTTTACTTGTGTATGAAAATAATATAACAATAAAGATTTATTATGGAAAAAAAAAGAAGATGGGGTCTTGAAGCTATGCAGAAAGTGATGGGTGAGGGACCCCGTACTACATTCTTGTTATGTTTGTTAGAATTTAGTCTTACAGACAACTATTTTGTGTGGAATAAGGAATTCTTTTTGCAAGTTAAAGGAACAGCGATGGGTGCGGCATTTGCACCCACTTATGCTGTTATTTATATGGGTGAGTTTGAAAAGGAATTTATGTTTCATAGTGAATTCTTTGTGAATAATATCATCTTTTATAGATGTTACATTGACGATTTAATTTTTGTTTGTAAGGGTGAAACACACTTATATGAACAGTTCATGATAAGTTTGAATTAAAATTTTCATGGATTAAAATTTGCTGCTCATTTTTCTCCACATAATATTCCTTTTTTGGATGTGGAATTTTATATTGGGAAACACAATACAATAGAATATAAACGCTTTAGGAAATCTACAGCAGTAAATAATTTTTTGCATGCTATTAGCATGCATCCACCCCATTTGATAAGGGCACTGCCAGAAGGAGAGTTCAAGAGAATATTAAGGACCACTTCAGAAATTGAATTATGGGACGGAGTTTGTGAAGAAACTCTCATTAGATTAACAGCCAGAGGATATGATAGGAATGCATTATTAAATATTAGGGACAGGCTGTGTAGAACCAAGGCTTTTGGAAAGGTTAAATATCATAAGGAATATTCATGTTCATCAGTCAGTCTAGTTAAAGATAAGATATTTTTTGTGTCGAGATTTTCAAACTTCTCCTTTATGGTGGAACAGATTTTGAAAGAACTTTGGCATGCTGTTAGTGATGATTTAATTATAGGGCATCTATTTCCTAAACATATAACTTTTTCTTACAGTAGATATTGTAATTTAAAGGAATTGTTAAATAGAAAACTGATATATTCCACTTATAGAAATGTTGGAATGTATTGTGGGCGATGTTCAGTATGTGAGAAAGTAAAAAATATGCATGGGTTGGAAATTAATGGCAAAAGATATTTTGCATTTGAAAAATTTGATTGTCATTTGGGGTGGTATACATTTTAGGGTGCAATTGTAGTATACCTTTATGGTACATTGGACAGACTACTAGAAGGGTTAAAGTGCGCATTTTAGAGCACTTGGGAGATATAAGAAGGGGCAATATGGTAATTCCAGTAGCTTCCCACTTTATTAATTTTCATAATGGGAGTACTGAGGGTTTTTCATTTAGCGTGCTAGCTAGACCCCATGTTGGTGTAGAGAATTTTAAGACTGCACTATGTAGGTTGGAGCATAAAATGATTTTGGGATATCAGACACTATCTCCCAGGGGATTTAATTTGGATAGTGGGTTAATAATATAGACTGGAGTTTTTTATTTAAATTTTGATATTGTAGTGATTTTTCACTTTAATTTTTGAAAAATGAATTTGAAGACATATTTATCGTTTTTGCAGCAATTAATTGATGTTATGTGGGCATTAAATACATGTTATTAGGAAATAAATATGAAAATGTATATAATAATTGTATTTGGTGAATATACATAGAAATGTGTTAAATATTGTATTTATTGTGGTTTTTTATAAAATGAATTGAATAATTATGTACTTAATAATGTGGACTAGATTAATAGATTAATTGATTGATTGATTTATATACAAAAAGAAGATATGTGCACATGGTAAATGTTCCAAGAAGGTGAATTGCCGAGGTACCAGAACGTGTATGGTGTTGGATTAAAGGATTCTTCCTTTCACCTCACATCTTGCCTCCTGTGTTGCTGGTTGCTGTTTTTTTGTGGAGAATTTTTTTCTGTTTTTGTGTTTTTTGAAAGTGCATATCCACAACCAATATCAGCACAGTCACAGTCACATACCGGTAAGTCAAATGAATAGTAGAGTATACGGACTGTGTGAACAAATACGTCATTGTTTGCCACTCTCACACTAGCCCTACATATACAGTCCCAATTCTCAGTGTAGTCTGAACCCTGACCTTGGTACAGGACATGTCTCAGTCTGCCCCTAAAAACACATACAACCAATAAATCAGCAGAAACTGGAATAGCATGCACAGTCAGATAAAGAAAGAGCCATAACACTTACAACCACTCTCCTCCATATACAGCCCAAATAACATGTACACATGACATGTGTACACAATCATGACAATCTGTTAACGATGGCCAGACATACACAGGCCTCTCACATGTACAGTTCACCTCAGAATGTACATGTTCAGGACTCATATCTATGGCCTTTTCCCTGACATGTCTGTGGGTCTACTACATCACTAGGGTGGTAGCAGGAATGAAGTCAAGAAATAATGATAATAAACACTTCTGCACCTCATTGACATCTGGACAAAGCTTGACATCATTTGGGGACAGAGACACAAACACAGCGGTAGATTGGACATATTGCTGTCATACATTGCAACAGTTACAGATGTTACTGGGTTTGTTGTAACATCCTATATGAGGAATATAACATCAGTAATACCAATTGATGTGAGTATTTACTGACTGCATTCCCCAGAGTCCATGACTGATTTACCAAGGACACCAGCTGTCTGGGGAACAGACAAAACATAACAGGCAAACATATGGCCAGTTTGTGGACAGCATGCCAGTGGAGAGGTATGTCAGAGACATATCACTGTCAATTGTGAAGTCATTCACTAAATGCATGCCCACACAAACCCTGTCAATCTATCAATCCACCATGTGTATAACAGCATTGATGACATAGAATCTGATCTGGGGATATGTCCCCATGTTATTTGGCTGCCTCCACATGCCCTGTCCTGTGACGTATTGCCACCTACTGTATGTGAATCTGTAGCCCAACATCTCTGGTAATGTCCCTCACACAGGCAAGGAAAAGGGGCAAGGCCCACATTAAGGAATGTCCCATATGCCGGAACTAGCAGCAGTGTCCAGGCCCACAGCACAATACTATGTGGGCACCTACATAGTGGTACTGCCTTAGCAATACCTGACATCTGCACATCTGTACAGAGTACAGACAGAAAGTAGATAGCCAACAGGTTATGCATTAGGATGAATGTTTTGCAAGAGAGAAGTCTGAAACTGAAAGGTATGCAATTACTACATGACAGCAGTCCTCAATATCATGTCAAAAAACATAGTAGTCTATAGTTAATATCAAAATATCAGATCAATATCCTATAGGAGATACATATAAACATACAGCTCAAAAACCAAGAACAAGATAGTCAGTACTCAGAGTCCCAGATTTGCATGCAGGGGTGTATGGTTCTAGTACTACAATCTGCAATCTACTTTTAATTGGAAAAGCACTGTTAAAAGTACTAATGTAATGATACAATATGTGCTAAACTATTTTTGTCAACCAGTGCACTGTAGTTGGTGTAACATGCAAGTGTGACTGCATATAACCTGGGATACTATCCATGTATAAAACAAATTCAAAGAAAAAAGATTGTGGTACTATCCACGTATATCCAGGTGTCCCAAACAGTATAGTTACACCCCTTGCTACTGTAATGATAGCACATAGAAGCATGTCATATACAGGAAATGAAATACAGTTATTAAAGATGTTATACCCTGCTATTTTATCAGACTGGAATGTAAACACTGGTTACCAGGGCTGAGCAATGCTTAGCAGGTTTAAGCATTGCTTAAATGAATGTAAATGCTAAGCAAATTTGTGCACTGGTAAGCAAAGCCTACATGGTGTAAGTGCTTATTCATTTCACCATATGTTAGCACCGCTTACCATCATGCAAAGCCATGCAAACATGCTTAAAGCTGTTCATAACTGCCTTAATCACTTTGTATCCAAACGTCCTTGCTCTGCCTAGCAACAAAATAAACAGCCCTTGCAGGTCTTGAACCCAGGAGCCTGCACACCATAGTCAAAGCAATTTACCAGCAGGCCACCTCAGAAGCATGGCTTTAGGACGTTTTCTCAAACATACCCTTCTTTACAGCCAGTTTACAATAGGGAAGATACACTGCGCAATTAGGAAGGATTGGTATCTGCAAATATATATATCTGAAAAGAAACATATACATAGAGAGAGAGAGAGAGAGAGAGATATGTATGGAGAAACATATATGTGTATAACAATATATAGATATATTATGTATATGTATATATATATATATATATATATATATATATATATATATATATATATATACATATTAACAATATATAGATATATTATGTATATGTATATATATATATATATATATATATATATGTATGTATATAGATATAGATATATGCATACATGTCCCAAAATTCCCATACAAACATATGCTGCTGATAGACCACCCATAACTGGGGCTGCATGCACAGTCGGATACAAAAGGACCCATGACCCTCACATCTGCCCCCCACAGTCCAAATAAATAAGTGAGCAGTACACTGCTACAAAATCATGATAGGCCATACACAATGTCCAGACATACAACAACCTCTTTGCAGAGCAACTACAATGACTAAACATAGCAAAGAGAAATACAACCAGCCAGTAATTCACTCATGTTTATTATACTCTGATGTCTTGGCCAAAGCCTTCAAGGAGTAAAACATTACAAGAAATACTTGCCTTAATCACAAAAAGCAATTAACACTTAATTACATAATTAAATATACAGCCTCCAATTACACTCCTCATTTAACCCCCAAGGGATAAAGTATCACATTTAATATTAATCCACTGAGTCTGTACATAACAATTGTCCTCTTATGAATGTTTCATCAAACTAAGGAACAGAATTTTTCCAAACAGTACCTTGGAACCCACTACAGTGCCCATGGTGAGATTTATTCAAATGTATGGCTATAGAACTGTCATCTTTCTTATCAGTAATATGTCTCACATGTTCTAACAGCCTAGTTTTAAAACATGTGTTACTCTCCCACACATAAAATGTTACAAGGGCATTTAAAAGCATTCTCTATACACCCACCACTTGAATGTGCAGACTTCAACATGTTTTCCAGCCTTTCCCCTCAGCAGGAATGACAGCACTAAATAATGATAGACCATTATACCTATCAACCTCCTACTGTATGACATCTGGACAAAGCCTAACATAATTGGTGAACAGAGGCCCAGATGCATGTCCATACTTGAAATATTGCTGTTATACACTGAGAAAGTTGCTGGTGTTACAGGGTTTGTTGTACCATATCTTTTCTGAGGGATATAAAGTCAGAAAAACAAACGGATGTTAGCATTTACAGATTGCAATCACCAGAGTATGCTACTTATTTGCCAAGGACAACACCTGTCTGGGGAACAGACTAAATATAACAGGCTTACCTTGGGCCATTATGTGGATAGCCTACAGTTGAGAGCTATGCAGAGACAGAACTTTGTCAGACTGAAAGCCATTCAGAAGTAGCATGTGCAGACAAACCCTGTTGAACTAGCAGTATTCCAAACATATAACAGCAATACTCACATTCTGCCACTAAGTCTTGAACCTTCTCCACCATTTAGTTGGCTTATCTCCACAAGTCTTCTTGTAAGATGTAGTAGCCCCCACAACTCCACGATGTCTTCTTCACAAGTAAGGGAAAGGGCCAATGCCCACATGGATTCCTCAATTATAGGAGTGTGATGCTATGACATTGGCTATTGGAAGAACTACACAGCTGCTCTCCGTGCAGTTAGCAAGTGGGGAACACCAATAGGTGCACAGGCCATCACCTGGTCATGAGCATCACCTACAAAAGCCAAGCTGCCACCTATTCAAACCAGCTCTATCCCTGTAGTGCAGAGAGAGAGAGAGAGAGAAAGCAAATAAAACATAAACTGGAAAAGAGAAGAAAAAAAAGAAAAGGTAAGTGGAACATGTAAGCATGTAATTGAATGTAGTACTTGGTCTGTAATAATGGGAAATATGATTTGGAAGAATATATGTACCAACAAGACTTGCTATGGCCATAGCATCTGGCCCTCTCTGCAGTGGGAGAGATCACAGCCATACCTCTCAACTGTACAGATCTTCACAGAATGTCCAGATTTCCCTATCATAGTTTTTTGTCTGTTCCTCCTGAAATCTGTACTTTTTCTGGCAAATAGCTGAGGATTGAAGTCATTAAGTAAAGCCAAGCACTTGTGTTTAAGACTCTCCATCCTTAAGAATGTTCACAGTAATGCAAAATCTATCATTCTACAAACTTCCTAAGTTTGTAACAGGAATATTTAAAGTCTGTCCCTATTTATCCCCCATCATTTTAGGCTTTGCCCAGATGTGATGCTCTAAGAGGTTGCGAGGTAGGATCACAGCTCAGGAGCCTGACTCACCATGGGAAAGGACAGCTCACATATGGCAACCACTGGGGTATCTGTCAAGCAGTTGTGACTCTGCCACTTCTAGGGCAGTTAATGGGATGTTGTCCATATCCATATGTTACCTGTGAATATGAGTATGATACATGTTTGTCTTGTAAAGCTAAGAGACCTATACAGGGCATGTGCATAGAAAAGTACTGTTGCAGACATGTGTGTTGAACTGCATGTGATACATTGAATTATAACATTCAACTGTACAGTGTTCTGCTGGACATTAGTCACATTTGTGACTGATATCTGTAGTCACATACACATATACATGTGTTATGTCAGCCAAACCATTGGCAAGTCTGTGAGCAATGACAATGTAACATAAAAGCCTACCTATGACTTTTGGACATCATCCAGGTTATCACAGTGATGTCAAAGCTTACTGTGCAATCACCTTACTAATGTATGGTGCAGCTATATTAATTCAGTATCAATACTGATGTTCCTTTTGTCACCCATTTATGTGTGCCATTGTCCAGATGTACAGCTATAACAGGTTGAGAATTATGATTGAGCAGCAAGACTGTAATACAGTGTGCCATACTAACATAGGACAGAAATGTATAACATGTATCCCCCTGAGGACATGTATGTATGTGTATGTTCAGTTGGAAGGCACAAAACTAATCACATGGGTTTCAAGCAGTCAGGTACATAGGTTGTGCATGTTGCACATGTGTGTGATATCAGTGTCAGTGCATACAACAGTCATAAACGTGTACAGCTACTGGTTGTTGCATTGTCCTGACACTGATATGGGTACTAAAGTAGGCATGATTATCAGGTAGTACCCGGAGAAGTGTCCATCTGTGTTATGACCCTCTGTCCATGCCTACCACTAACAGTTATATCAACACCTATATATAGTGGATTTCACAAGTGTACACATCCCTGTTGGAATGCAAGGTTTGTGTGCTGTATGACAATGAGACCACAGAAAATCATTTCATAATGTTTCTCATTTTGAATGTGACCCCTAACCTGTAAAATTCCATTGAAAAACAATCAAAGGTGTTTCTAGGAAGGTAAGCAACTATTGCCAAGTAAAGATGTGTCATGATGTTAGAGTCCAAACCAAGATGAAGGAATGCTGTAACCATCTCAAGAGGTGCATACACAACATATCAGTCTAAGGGTGTGCACACTCATTCAACTGGCTTATTGTACTGATTATTATTTCCATATGTTTTCAATTGAATTGTACAGGCTACAGGTCACATTTAAGGTGGAAATTGTTTTGAAATGAGTTATTGTGGTGTTATGCTTCAATTGCACAAATACCAGGCATTGTAACAGGGGTGTGCACTCTTTATATCCACTGTAGTTATATGGACTCAGAAGTACCTGACCTGTATAACCAGCCTCCACCAAGGTAGAGTAATCCCCTTTGGTGGACATCAGCAATACACAAACCACATAATAGGTTGCTATATTGGCTGTACAGGGACACATATGTGCAGGCAACAACTTGGAAGCAAGTCCACCTCTATCTGAGCAAGCATGTAAGTTCACAGGTGACTTCCTGTAAGGCTGACTATGACTACAAATCAGACATATCCACACCACCAAGGACAATTGCAACAGTGTCTTCACATATGTTGTCAGTCTCAGAGGAAACAACATGATTCACCCTGTACTGGTGGCAAAGCACAACTCATACACACATGCCATGGATTTGGCAACCTACATCAGACAGGTTAGGTGGGAATATCGCCACCCTGTCTACCCAAGTTGTATAGGGGGATATGCACATCAACCACACCTCCCCTTAGCAATGGTGAGAATGTACATGCTGCCTAGTGATAGCAACAATGACAAATCTCCATGGGGCATAATAACATCACTGTCTGCCTCCTACATGAACTCAGTCATGTGCTCACAGCTCCATCAAACACCACAGTCAAACACAGACCTGCCACCATCTACACACCATCCGCATGGAAGATGGCCACTGTCTATCAACACAGAAATGAATGGAGAGCAGATGATTATGGAATTAAGTGTCCAACATTGGGGGGAATAAGATAGTTCAGGGCCAGGATTGTAATGCAAGCTGATATAGGCATGATAAATTGGAGGGTTATGGTGTAGTCTGGATTATTTACAAGTAATATCCACTGTTGATGTGCAATTTGACAACTGTGTGAGGTCCTGTGACCTTTTTCCTGTTTATGTCTTCTAAGTAACATGCAGAGGGCTCATCTAACAGCATTCTCTGTTGGGGAAACTGACATCATTACCCAATATGTGATCGAACATTATGCCCTACTATTTATACAGAGAGCAGAAAATGTACGGGAGAGGACTGCCCTATTGAACAATCTGGTCCACAGGGTAAATGATGCTGGGCTGCACAGCAGACCTTATGAGCAGGTGCAGCATCGGGCCACTGACCTCATCCACTATGCCAGTCAACAGGCTGCTGCTGTAGCGAGGGACTGGCTAGCCACAGATGGGGGCCCAGCCATACTGCCCCCACTGGCACCTGTGGAGCTCCTTACCAACCTTGGGGCACCAGCCCAACACACAAGCCATGAAGCTGAGGAAAGCATTGTGGAGGTGGGTTGCACACACACACACACACACACACACACACACACACACACACACACACACACACACACACACACACACACACACACACACACACACACAGTGGATGAGGAGCATGCAGGTAAGGGCCCAGTGGGGATTAGTACACTAATGTATCACACATACATGTATCTGTATTGTGTCTACACCCATGTGTCAAGTCCGATGGCAGTTGTGGATGGGGTTTTCTAATGCACAGAGGTGCACATCTATGGTGAGGACAGAACATTGTGTATTATTGGGGTTAGTACTGTAAATATGCAGACATGCTGCATCCATCCTGTACCAAGGCCACATGTGAGTCTGCTGACAATAACTCCCTCTCACAACTACCTAGGACCCTCTGGTCTGCATATGGGACAGCAGCCTGAAGCTGGTGAGTATAACACTGTTCTGTTGTTGCCTGGTAATAGCCCAGGCATGTAAAGCGCATGCAATTTACCATGCACACAACTATCAGTAATAGCTATATTGCTCTATGTAATAGCTATATTGCTTTATGTGCATGTTCACTTGTGGTAGGGTTAACTGCATTGCATCACAGTGGTCACCACTGGGGCCTATCTGATGTGAATTCAACATTCCTGTAGCATACCTCACAACTTGTCAGTGCCAAGACTCTGGACAAAGGCCAGCAAAATGAGCTGGAGAAATGGCCTAAAGTAGGGGCATGTGTGACACATTAGTGGTATACAGTGGATATAAATTGTGTACACACCCCTGTTAAGATGCAAGGTGTTCCTGTTACATACACATTAGGGCCACAGTATGTCAGTCCACACCTCTTCCAGCCTTTAATGTGACCCATAACATGAACAGTTCAGTTGTAAAACCTAACATCCAGAGTCATGTATTGCACCTACATGGCTGGCAACCTGTGAGGATGCCAGACATCATATCAGCATGATGTTTCAGTCAGGTATGATACCTCATGCTGCCATATGTGTTAGTACACTCACTGTGGCCTATGTGGCTACAATATGACATACCTGGGCATTGTTAAGGCACACGGGCCATTTCCGACCACTTATAGGTTGCAAACATCTGGATATTCCAGGCACATCTGTACAGAGGACTGTACAATGGTTTAATTTACTGCATGTGAGGCAGATGCTGTTACCACACTATATAAAGTATTGGCAGTGGGAGGTGGTCACCATCTGTGTATGGTACACACATCAAAATAGTATAAGCCACACAAGATAAGATCCTCAAACATACAGTTGCCAGAATTGGGATTAGAACTCTTGCCTATCTAGTTATTGCTACTAAAATGTTACACAGTTATCAGACTAACCACAGAGCTTATACCTAGTCCAAAGGTACTTCTAAGGTGGATGACATCAACAGGACTACTAGACTGGGGCAAGGGGAAGTGTTAAGGTTAGTACACAAGTCAAAAATGGTAACACACACACATACACACACACACACACACACACACACACACACACACACACACACACACACACACACACACACACACACACACACACACACACACACACACACACACACACAAACACACTTGCCAGTATTGGGATTAGAACTCCTACCTATCTAATTATGTCTACTATGGTGTTACGTAGTTACCGCATGCACTACAGAGCTTACTGAACTTTCACATGGACAAACCTGCTGATAATTGCACAGCTGAGGTAAAGTATTACAGGTGGCAGAAAGTCTGCCCTTGGCACTTCACCAGGTTATTGTATCAAGAAGTGTGGCACACCTGGGGGCCATCAGCAGTACTCATTCATCACAGAAGTAGCCCCAGTACTTACTAGTTATGTCCACCCCTCCTGGCATGATTGAAGGGCAGTTTTCTGTGCTTTCACCCATTAACCTGGTGCATTTGTCCATTCTGAGGCACTGTTGCAACTGCCTCATGTACACAGACAACCCTCCCGCTAAACTCCAAACACTCAGACCTGTGAGAGTTACCTGTTTATCACCCAATGTGGACATATGCGCTCTCCAGCAAGGACTGGACTAGTGGGTCAAGGTGATAAGATCAACACCTGCACCACACCATGTGGAACACATAGCTCACCATGATACCAACTTTGACAGCCAAGGCATACAGTGAAAAGCCACACACCCACCTTCACAGAGGCACTCAATGGACATTTACCCAAACAGCACAGACCAGCAAGACAGACACCCACTCAGACACCACGACATGGCACATGCCAAGGGACACATATTTAACCTACACAGTGTGCCCCTCAACCTAAGCTCCTAAGGATAACCACCTTGCACAATACAGTGATCATGGGTAACTCAGTACTGAGGCACATACATATCCCACTCACTAAGTTGAATATGGAGCAGGTAACAGACAAATATCTATCACATGCCAGCATCCAACACATAACACAGCCAGGCATGGCACTCCACAACAACTATGAGTATCACTCTGTATCCATGTGGGTGTGAATGACTTGGGACACACCTCCCTGGACTACATGACAAGAGACATGGCTGAACTCTCTGATTATGTGGTCCAGGCAGGTGTGACAGTAGCCCTGAGCAGTGCACCGCCGTCACCTAGAAATATGCTGCTGTACTATCAACAGATGATTGACTGCAACATTGGCTTATGTGTTTTATGTCATTCTAAGGGGATCCAGTACCTCTCTGCTTGGGATGACATGATTGACAGAACCCAATGACATGCCACAGATGTCCTACATCTGTCAGCGGTGGGTTTCCGGGTACTGGCTAAGTATCTTGCCACCCCTATGATGCCTTATTAGGCAGCGTTCCTAATGTAATTACCACCATAACAGCTAGACATGTATGCAATATGAGGGTCATGCTGCTCATCAGTAGACATCTAACTGCCAGGAGGCAGTCACTCAAAACACTCGGAGTGGAGGACATTAACATGTCTGCTGTAATGGAGAAGTGGTTCACAGCAGCAGACAGTAGCCCTGCAGTATCAGGCTATAATGCATTCCACAGCTGTTAGCCCCCAAACATGGACCACACCACACCTCCACAGGTGGTGCTGTCTCCATATTCATTAAGGATAGGAACACCTCCAGACTAGTATCCCAGCAGAATGCATTGGGAATACTTCCAGTACAACTGCCTTGGGGTAATAGTGCAATCCAGACCATAGCCTGCTATGGGTCCACATCTATGTCCCTAGACTGTCAATGCACATTCCTCAACACCCTGCCATCTATGATGGTCCAACACAACACTGACATAGTATGAGTCTTCAACTACCCCTCCATCACCTGGGGAAAGTAGCCAAGTGCCAGTACAGTGACCCAACACTTCCTGAGATTCATCATTTCCAATGCTCTGGACTGGCTCTTACTGACCCCCGGTAGATTAAGCATCAACCTTGACCCTTGTTGACTACTTAAATGCGAGACTGTTACTCATCTACAGTTGTTGATCCCTGCATGGTGAGAGCCACACAGGCCGTAATCAACATGGGACACAACATGTCAGCCACACCCCCCACAAAGGTTACCACCTTGCATAACCTTTCCAAAGCTGACTTTGCAGCCATGAAAACAGGGGTGGATGACTTCACTGCACCCATGGCAATGGGAAATAGCTGAATGACTGTCGAATCATACACATATGCACTGTACAAACAGGTACATGAATGCATGGTACTAGCCAGAGCCAACAGAACCCAGACACTGTCCTCCAAACACTGGGAGACAATGTGATGGTCCTCTGCCATTATTAAAGTGTACAACAGAAGGAGGACACTGTTGCAGAGAAAGGTGGTGTCCCATGACTGTTGAACTCCCTTATTAGCCTCAAACACAACTTGTGATCCCTCATGGAATCCCCTACAGGCATCTATGAAGGCAGACATGCAGCAGACACTGACAACAATCACAACAGCCTTTGATAGTTACATCAACAACCTCCACAGCATTAAACACAAGTGCTGTGAGTTACTGCACAATGGTAATACCTATCCTGAGACAACAGATATTGGCCACAGTCTTGGCAACACATTCAGTGCCAGCTTTACCCCTCTCCCCCACAACTGAAGTGCTGAGTGAATGTGTTCCTACATGCTGTATCCTGTTTCTATTCTAGGTGTCTGTGTGTCACCAGGATGTGGCCCTGCAGCAGGACCAAGGGGTATGGCAATGTGGTAACACATCCACCATGTCTTTGGCAGGGTACCGCTGTATCTGCATGGATGCCACAGGTCTGTAACACAGTGATTGCATATACCTCACAGATTATATGGATGAGGGTTGTACATAGGTATATATTGATTTACAACATCTGTTGTAGAGTGGAGAATGGTACGTGTTGTTGTTTGGACACACCTCCAATTGCTAATAACCACAGCCACAGGGGATATTCATCAACCAAGCAAAATGGGATTACTATACACACACACACACACACACACACACACACACACACACACACACACACACACACACACACACACACACACACACACACACACACACACACACACACACACACACACACACACACACCACTTGGCAGTACTGAGATCCATAGGTTCATTGTTTCATAGGTGTGTAGTAGGTGAATGGGCCTGAAGGCTCTACAAGGCTAGCCCAAGGGAATACCTTGGCATCAGGCCACATGACAATAATTCCCAGTGTGGCTCAGGAGTATAGTCACTGGAATGGTCCCCAAAGGCGGGTATTGTATTCCCCATCCACTCATCCAGATTTCTATTGTGGGCGGCCAGTGATGTGCACTGCCTCACATGTATGTGATTTATATTCCATAACATGGACATTGTCTGGGTTGTGCACCTGTCCCACAAGCATGTCCTTTGAAGTATGGAAGTGTGCTTGCGGTCTCTGAGGCATGTTGTGTGGACAGATTGGTATCTTCAGATGTAGCATTCCTGACCTAGTTTGGTGAGATATGGCTGTGTAACTGAGGTAGTGATTGTACCTACATAGACAGTATGATACGGGGATTCATTGGAGTTACTGGAGTCTGTCCATACAGGGCATGTGTATAAGGCATGATATTCCCTTTGTGGGATACATTTGCAGACTCTACAGCTGTTGCAGGTGTCCAGTGGGGAACATGGCAAAAGGGCCACTGTACACATTGATTGGGCTACTGAGGGGATGGTACAGGGTGACCATGTCCTTTTACTTGCTGGATAACACACACTTAGTCAGGAGATGTAACACATCAAAGTACGTTTTGATGTCAGTGGCACTGTTGTGGTCAACAGGCAGCTGACTGTCAACCTGTGTTCTCTATTCTAGCAACTTCACTGTTGAGTGGACTACCACCAATGTATTACTTCATGTGAGCCATGGTGTTCTCAAAGGTAATGGTGGCACATCTCTTGGCATTGAGGTAATGTCCAGGGTTCTGACAACAGTCATAGGTGTCAAGTGGCCTTTGTGCATGATGTCAGCATCACATGGATTGGGAATGCTACCACCCACCTTACTGTTGTATGCAAACATTTTCAGCCAGGGTGCCTTTGTGTTCTCTTGCACCTCAGAAGGGTAGATCCCAAACATGAGAGGACATGGGTCTATACCCTGTGTGACACCAGTCATGTCTGGTCATTGGTTTGATATGGAGTCCACTGCAATCACACCATGAGTACTATCTGTGAGGCAGTTTCCAGAAGAACTACTGATATAGTGGTTGATGCCTAGCCAAGTGAGATTGTGTATGTTTCCTGGGTGGAGAGTGACCTCTGAATATTAAGAGGTTGCCTATATTGTTAGCTATTCCATACTGTCACATAGTCATTGCACATGGCACTACACATTTAGGGCTGTGGATTGTCTACACCAACTTCTATGGTGTTTGACAACTTTTGACCTTGTAATGTGGACATTGCAACATATACTAGGTCACCAGTATAATAATTTAGCAAATTCCACCCCCAATAGATCTTGCTATTACACAATCACACCAACACCCACACAGGATACTGATCACAGACAGAGACACACACACTTGCCAGTACTGAGCTTCAAACCCCTACCTCTCTATGTATTGCTACTACAGTGTTACACATATATCACACGCACCACTAAGCTTATAGGATGGATGTTGTCCCAAGGTACTTCTAAGGGGAGGAACATCATCAGCCCTTGTAAATACTGGCATTGGGTGATGTAGTGAGTGAGAGATTTCATAAAATACTTTACCCTACACACATTTGCCAGGAGTGAGGTTCAAACTTCATCTAACTATGTTTTCAGATCTTTATGCTATGCATTTACCATACACATCACTGACCTTACATAGTTATATGTTGCTAACAGATGCTTCAAAGGAGAATGATATCTGCAGGACTGCTAAAGCAGGGCACTGAGAAGTGTACTGGGTGTAAATGGGGCCAAAATCTTTAAGGTATGAACACACACACACACACACACATATATATATATATATATATATATATATATATATATATATATATATATATACACACACACACACACACACACACACACACACACATACTTGCCAGGAATGAGATTCAGATCCCTATCTATGTAGTTATTGCTACTACATTGTTATGCATGTAGCATACGCACCACAGAGGTTATAGGTAGAACAGTGTTGAAACATACCTCTAAGGTATGTGGCAGCAGCCATTGTAAAGTACTTCAGCTTACAGATATACACACACACTCACACAAACAGACCCACTTTTACAATTGCCGATACTGAGATTAGAACTCCTACCTAAGTAGTATTTTGTACTTGTATCACACTGTTAACACAAGAGCTTATATGTTGGAGAGCTGTTCAAAGGTATCTTTGAAGGTGAGTGACATCAGCAGCAGTGCTAAAAGAGGAACAAGGGAACTGTAGTGAATGTGAATGGCCTCAAACTCATTCATCTAGAAACACATGCACACACACACACACACACACACACACACACACACACACACACACACACACACACACACACAGACTCACACACAACTTTACATTTGACAGGACTGAGATTACAACTGCTACATACTTATTTGTACTATAGTGTTACGCAGTTATCACAAGCACCACTGAGACTATAGGGCTGAGGGCTAACAAAAGGAATTTCTACAGTGGATGACATTAGCACATCATGTGA
Organism: Protopterus annectens; assembly: GCF_019279795.1. NCBI lineage: Eukaryota > Metazoa > Chordata > Ceratodontiformes > Protopteridae > Protopterus > Protopterus annectens. The sequence continues at coordinate 118,970,622 of NC_056726.1, read as the reverse complement.
TATAGGCCAATGGGATGTGTACTGAGAGAGAAAGGCCTCATAATGGGATTCTCTCTGTCGCTGTCTGTCTCTCTCTTCCCCACGTCTGTGTGTGTGTATGCTTGACATATTATCTTATGTTTGCCTTAGTTATGTGTGTGGATTCCTATCCAATGTGTGTGTGTGTGTGTGTGAAGTATCAATGGTGTAAAATTTGGTGTGTGTGCGCAGACATCTGCGAATAACAGATATCTATAGTCCACTGGGTTGTCAGAGATGGACTTCATTTCTCTAAGTGTAGGAGCATGCCCAGTATGACCTTTTATATTGAGTGTGTGCATCCATTACAGGGAGAGTTGGACTCCATTTCAGGGTTTTGTGTGCTACAGCTACACCTAGCAAACTGTTTCTGCAGAATATCTAGATATGTAGATAGGTTGCCAATATGGAGACACAATGAGTGTAACATATGGGGGATACTGTAACTATTGCTTTCTGTGCTGCTTGTCTGACATGGTTGATTGTAGCATAGACTTTCTGACATATGTACTGTTTTACACTGTGATGCATCATGTCAACTACTGACAGATATCATTCTTTGCTCACAGTTATTTACCAGGGAAATACAAGATGAATGAAGCTGAGACCAATATTCTGAAGCATATAGACTACACATTCTGGCACACTCCTGCCATTGTGGAGGGGTAGCTACAGCCAATAGACTGCTGGTTCAGTGTAAATGGTCCAGCACCTTGGTAGTATGCTGGCTGGGGATCTCCTTCTTGTGCTTTTCTCAACTTAACAGAATGACCATATCCTGCTGTGGCCATACCTCTCAGCTGTACAGATACACCCAGGATATCCAGAGGCAGGACTCATATATCTGGTCAGTTTACCTTCACATTGTGATTTACAAGTAGTTGTATGGCTATTCATTTATGGGTTTGCAGTCAGGGGGTAGTATGGGCAGACATTAGAGTTTCAGACATCACACACTCCATGACATCCACGCTCCTACACCCCCCTGTTTTTCTCTCCTCTTCCAAACATTATGAAAACAATATCGCTGAGGTATCCCTATAGTTGGGCCTTTATCCCAGTAGTATTTATGACCTGATCCACAGTAGGACATGGGGAGGCATGCTACTGGCATTTGTCAGCATGGCCTTGCATTTGTTTTCTGTTTACTGTATTAGGTTGTTAGTTAGTACCCTCTAACACTTCATACATTGGTACTATGGGTGAGGCCTGAGCCTTTGCTAGAGGACTGTATGCCATTTGAGAGTGCTGCAGGCCATCTGTAGCAGGTCAGTGCATTCTGTCAGTCATACGTTCCGAGGCTGCAAGCAAGTGGATTACCCTAGGGTTACAGTCGTAAGTGATTGAGGTGTTCTTATCAATCTTTCCTGTTTATACTGATCCACGGGTCTGGATGTGGTCAGGTTGCTGCTTACAGCTAGGGACACACCTGCATGGGACACCTATTCAGCATGCAGCATCATGTATGTATTCCCTTACAGGGATGGGCTCATGCTGTACTCATTCCCTACAGCAAGGATATGACCTGTGATAAACTTGTGGCTGATGGTGGGGTGAGCTGGGTGCATGTGTGATATGGAAGCTACTGGCACCTAACTCACAAAGGGTCTATATTATTTCTTTGCCAGCTTAGGCTGTCGAATGCTCAATGATCGACACCTAAGCGTCAAAGTTTCAAAATCATGAACGACCATATAAGCAAACTCTTTTCTAGGGAAAGAATTTGCATTGCCGTTATCGGGGATTTGCTCTTTCCCCAATGTAGAGTGATCCCGGAGTTGGTGTATTTAGTTAGGGGTGTGTGGAGGGCAGAGCCCCCCACTATATTTAGGTTGAAAAGTTAATTTTATTTACGGATGGCCTAGTGAATTCTTTCCCAAGGAAAGAATTTGCATATATGGCCATTTGAAATTTTGAAATTTGACGCTTAGGTGTTGATCATTAAGCATTCAACAACCTAAGTTGTAGAAGAAATAATGCAGACCCCTCATAAATATACCTGGGACATTCCCCTTATGCTGGCTTGTGTGTGGACATGGGCAGCCTGTCATCACTTTATAACTGTGCCTTTTGTGGTCTGCCAGTGATTGGCCAGACTACCAGTATTCCATACTAGAGGGACAACTAATGTGATGCTAGCCTCTATGTATAATTCCAAAGTTGTGTGCAGCTGACAGTTATTTTATATGTACTCTGTGTAGGTTACTTCCACCTGTGTACTGTTTCTATGTTTGGGCCCCCGTTTATGGCATGTCCAGCTTTCCAACAGTGACAGATACTGACATCTGGACAGTGAGTATGTACAACTGCTGACATGGGTGTAGCTGAGAAGCAGTGTGGTTGGCACTGCAGTTGTTGGAACATGGCCCTATCGATCTCTATAGTGTACCTAGGCTACTGAGACACAACCATCCATGCCCACATCCTGACCACTTCCAGACAATATTAAACACACAACAAACTTAACACACTGACCCCTGCATATTGTACACATGAAATAATGTAGATTGGGACAACTCTGGCAATCTGTGCTCCAGTGATATTACTCCTCAAACTTACATGTTATTGCATTTCTACATGGGATTGTGTGTGTGTGTGTGTGTGTGGGGGGGGTGCACACCTGAAGACTTTAAACATTTGCAATGACTGTACTGGTATTTTGGTTACTCTGTTGGCTTCCATTTCATATTGTATTGTGACCTATCATGCAGAAAGGAGGCATATCAGCGGAGTACACAATTTAGATTTTAATGGCATAAATTTCAGTTTCAGACTTCTTACCCTTCAGAACTAAAATGCAACTGCCAGACCTGTTGTAGTATATCTCTGTAGGCCTGGTGGGGGGCTGTTCACCATTGCCATCATTTGGAGACCTTAGCCCGGCCTTTCTTTATGGTCATCTACACCTGTCCTGCTGGGTGAGGTTGGTGGTGGGTATGTGACCATCATTGATGTCTATGTGTGTGACCTATTGACACCCACAGTTATTTGGGCCATCACATGTACTGCGGTGGGAGGTGTCACCTTGTGTACTACTGCCTAGTTTATGGATTTCCTGCTGTCCCATATAGCTGTCAGCTGTCTGCTGCTATCCCACTCAGCCACCCAATTACCTTGCATGTTTGCATCCATACCATACATACAACTATCAGAGCATACTACTCCATTCAGTAATTGATAGGAAGGGTGACTTACCTTATTGCTGGGCCAGTAATGAGGATGGTGCTGGAGGGCTGACTATGTCAGATGCACGTAGTACACTCCCTATACTTGGAAAAGCACAGGTAGTGTCATGTTTGACATCCCTTTTACTGTATGTGTGAGTCAGACAGAGGTATCAGTCCCTGGGTCCCTTCTTTGTCAAGGCCTGAGCATACTGGGCATGCCTCCTTCTGCCTACAGGGGCAGACTCAGGAAGTTCCTCCTCCGAGTCCCTCTGTGTCTATGCTGGTCTTGGCAATGGTGGAGAGCTGTGTGGCCCTGCCCCATGCTGTTTCTGCTGCAGCTGTTTCTGCAGGATCATATTGTGTAGCATGGCACATACTATGAACATTTGTGTACATGTAGCTGGAGAATACTGCAAGGCTCCACCCGATATGTCAAGGCAGTGGAACTGTGACTTGAGGATCCCAAACACATGCTCTGCAATGATCCTGGTTTGTGCATGGGCCTTATTATGGTGATCTTGTTCAGATATGTGTGCATTTCTGATGGGTGTCATCAGCCATAGCTGCAGTGCATAGCCAGCATCCTCCACTAGATGGCCATATGGGATGCCCCCTCCCCGGCAAATCCCTGATACAGCTGTAAGCAATGCCAGCTGTGGGAGTTGTGATATCTTCCAGGGCTGCCAGCACACACATTCATGATAATGCCTTGGGCATCATACATGACCTAGCAGTTGATGGTGGGGAAGCCCTTGTGGTTTATGTAGACCCTACCCCGCTCACCAGGTGGTGCTTTGATGTGGATGTGCATGCAGTCTATAGCACCAACTACCTCAGAGTATTCTGCTATATGGTAGAAGAGACGCATACTTCTGGTCAATGCCTCACAGATGTTGGGGAAATATGTGTGCTTATTGGCATGTGGTATCATGGCATCCAGGAACTGGTAGAGTACCCTGGATGCAGATGTCTGTCAGACCTCCATGGAAGGTACCTGTGGCTAGTATTCTTAAGCCTACACATACCTTGGTATCCACTGGGATGGATTCCCCTCTGTTTGTTCTTTGTGTGAGGCAGGGATGGCACAACTGGATGATTTGCTGTAGAATGTCCCTGTCTACCCAATAGCGCTCTACTATCTTCAGCTCATGTAGGCCCTGATAGGTTACCCTGGGTCTGTACACTCTTCTCCTCCTTCTCACTGTAGGTCATTTGCTAGGATTCTTCTCCTCACCACCCTCAGTCTGTAGCACATTTTGTTGGATTAAAGTATCAGCAGCCTCTAACATTTCTAGTTAGTTTTGCCAGTTAAAAAATCTACCTGTCTGTGTACACCGGTGGTGTAGAGTTTGTGGGAAAAACCAGTCGGAAAGGAGTTTGCATAGTTTATAGTAGTGTGCTGGGCTGCTGCATGTGTAATGTGTAATTGGCTGATTCTGATACATTCCACCTGCCAGCTATGCTAGTTCTTCTTGATTGCCTTCCTATTGCTGTTCCTCCTTCCCAGTTCCTCCCTATTTAAACCCCAAGGTGCACTGCCCATACCCAGAGTTGAAATGTAAACAGTGCTGCCATTTGCTTTTTTTTTATTTTATGTTTAAAACCCAGTGCGCAGTGCACACACCCATTTAGGCTATGTACATAGTGCTCAGGCACATCTGACAAACCCCCTTCCTTAGCTGTACTTAGCTAAGGGCAAACATAGGTCACAGAGCTCCAATGAGCTTACAGTAAGCATGCCACACCCCCTTATAAAGTCATCCAGCTCTTACACTTGCACTGTTTTATTGCTGCACCTACACGGTTAGGTACAAGCTGACACTTTGAAGAAATATCTGATTCAGTATAACTCCTCCTCATTTGCATACCCCAGTATGTACGCTATTAGTTACTGCACTAAATTGGACCCTTTCCTCTTGACAACCAGTGCTCCCTGGTATTGTTTACATTCTGAATGCCATTGACTATAATGGCAAAATGCAGAATTAACTTAAAATTGAGTTTTCCCATTTTTTTTATTTTCGGCACGATCCCATTTGTGTGCCACTGCCCTATGCTTAAACGGCTGAGATCAGCCAAAAAAAAAAGTTTAATTTTCATAATAATTAATCTAACTTTAATTTGGCCATTGGCATGCCTAATGTACACAATACATGCTTTTTCATGAGCTGTCATGCCACCATTTTGTCAGTTGCAGAAATGTACTCAGTTATTTTCCGAATACATTTTTGCACTGACACTGTTCTAGCAGGGAGACCTGGCAGCTTGATGAATCACTAAATCACATCATTTGCATGTTTTTCATCAGCAAATGAAGTGATTTCCATGCCGCATGATTTTCCATGCTACAACAGTGTACGGTTGCTCATGCACGTGAAAATGGCACTATCCTGAATCGCTTGACGGTCATTTTCTGTGCAGGAGCTCTTACACTGTTCTTGCACCTAAAATTGGCCTTCCTGAATCCCAGGGTAAAACTTTGTTGAAGCATTTTTTGATTTAATTACAACATTCAGTCTTCTTTGGTAGGAGTCTATCAGCATGGCACATCTTGACTTGGCAACATTTGCCCACTCTTCCTTGCGAAAGTGCTCCAAATCCATCAGATTGTGAGGGCATCTGTTGTGCACAGCCCTCTTCAGGTCACCCCACATTTTTTCTATTGGATTTAGGTCTGGACTCTGGCTGGGCCATTCCAAAACTTTAATTTTCTTCTGGTGAAGCCATTCTTTTGTTGATTTGGATGTATGCTTGGGATCATTGTCTTGTTGAAAGGTGAAATTCCTCTTCATCTTCAGCTTTCTAGCAGTCACCTGAAGGTTTTGGGCCAAAAGTGACTGGTATTTGGAACTGTTCATAATTCCCTACACCTTGACTAAAGCCCCAGTTCCAGCTAAAGAAAAGCAACCCCAAAGCATGATACTGCCACCACCATACTTCACTGTGGGGATGGTGTTCTTTTGGTGATGCGAAGTGTTGTTTTTGCGTCAAACGTGTCTTTTGGAATTGTGGCCAAAAAGTTCATCCTTGGTCTCATCGGACCATAACACATTTTCTCACATGCTTTTGGGAAACTTGATATATTGTTTTGCAAATTTTAGCCAGTTCTGGATGCTTTTCTGTGTAAGAAAAGGCTTCTGTCTTGCAATCCCACCCCATAGTCCAGACATATGGAGAATACAGGAAATTGTTGTCACATGTAGTATACAACCAGTACTTAACACAAATTCCTGCAGCTCCTTCAGCATTGCTGTAGGTCTCTTGGCAGCCTCCCTGACTTGTTTTTGTCTTGTCTTTTCATCTGTTTTGGAGGGGCACCCAGTTCTTTGCAAAGTCACTGCTGTCCCATATTTTCCCCACTTTATGATGATTGTCTTCACTGTGTTCCATGGTATATCCAATGCTGTGGAAATTTTTTTGTACCCTTCTCCTGACTGATACCTTTCAACAATGAGATCCCTTTGATGCTTTGTAAGCTCTCTGTGAACCATGGCTTTTGCTGTAGCAGGCAACTGAGTAAATGTCAGGAAAATTCTACTAGGACAGATGAACTTTATTTGAGGTTAATCAGAGTCTCTTTAGATGAACCCAAGAAGACTGAAAACTGTAACACTGTAATTAAATTAAAAAAAAAAAAGTATTAGTTTAAGGTGTGCACACCCTATGCAACCAGTGAATCATACGTTTTTTATTTTTTTTTTTTTTCCCTTTTTTTTTTTGTTTTGTTTTTTTGTGAATTGTACAGATTATAGGTCAAATTAAAAAATTAAAAAGTGAAAAATTTTTTTGTGGTCTCATTTTTTTTTTATATTTTTTTTTATATCACAAAACCTGGAGCTTAACAGCTTTTTATAAACTTTATATATTATATATATATATATATATATATATATATATATATATATATATATATATATATATATATATATTAGTTCAGGCAGTTTGTGTGTGGGGGGTTGCACTGTATGTTGAAGGTATAGGGAGATTAGCCTGCTACATAAAGCACTTGTTTCATGGTGTCTTGTTTGGTATGTAATGGGCAACTTTCAAGATCATAGGAGCAAGTACTTATGACGTGAGCGGTCGTGCTAAGATCGCTCATAAAACAAACTCTCACACATATATTGAGATCAGACAATTTTTTAACAAAAATTCAACCAGTACTTTCCAAATATCAAAAAATATTAAAACACATATATTTTAAATACCAGTACTTTTCAAACATGCAGGTACTTTTCAAGTATCCCCAAGATATTAGAAGCACATTCACTCTAAAAACTTCCTTAAAAATCAATTATATAATTATATGATATCTTAAAACCCTGCAATTGAGCTGCATTCACTGTATTCAGTTACACAGTTTATGTAGCCTTGTCTTTCCTTCAGTAAAATATATTTGAAATCTTGAACTTTAAATGTATGTTGATTACTATTTTCACATACATGATTCATGTACTGAATTTTACATTGGTAAATGTAGCAGATGACTAAAAGCTCCTATTTGTGAACATTTGTCTGTCATCAGCAGTTGAGTTACAACTAATGCTTTTATAAACACAACAGAAAATGAGAATCTTCAACATATTTATGCCCTTTATACCAATCACAAATGAGGTATGGCTTAGTATGTTTAAATATGTCAACCACATTGGTGCAAAGGTTACTTCAGTAGCAGACAGATATGTTCTACAAAAAATCTAGGTCGGGTTTACACACAGACCAGTGATAATAGGATTTCATTTAACACAAAAAAGGCAGTGTATTACATTTGGAATCAATGATAATAAATGTCTCTACTTCATAAAAAACTAGGTAGTACAGTACCCACTGTTAAATATACGAAGGATCTTGAGAGCGTGCCAGAAAACTCAAGAAAGAAGGTTGCTTAAGCTCAGAGCTCTAGACAAAGAATCAAGAAAAAAAGGTAATTAACCAGTTCTGGGTAAAAAGAAAATAAAAGAAAAATCACAGGATGGGGGACAAGGAAAAATGGGTGCACCAGATGGCAGAGTTTAAAGCAGCCCTGCAGGAAGAATAGTTTTGTAAACAGTTCCAAAAGCTGATGACAGCTGCTTATGCTGTAGGCCTAATAAGATAAACAACAGGTGATTTCTGGATGAGGAGAGAGCAGCACAGAGAGAAGAGGTGCAGGAAATAGTAGAAAGCTGACAGAAATAGAAAGAAGCCCACAGTGGCAAACAGGAACATTGGATGACCTAGAAAAACAGATGTAGAAGAAACAATAAAATGATAATAAGAGTGTCAGAGTCAGTTTTGGATACTAAACTGGAAATAATGTTGCTGGAATAGCTAGAAACAAGATTTCAGTTACCCATATTACAAGAATCAGTAACAGAATGAATCTACAAAGTTGGTAACATGCCTGCAGAGCTATAAACTTGAAGATGAAATTATGAGACAAGCCAGAGCTCTTAAATGGATACTCTTTAATGGTTTGTTTGTCAAACTGGTGAAGGATTATTATGATTCCCTGCATAAACTAAGAAATGAGATGGCTGACTTGTTGGGGCCACTGAAAGACCAGAGAGTTCCTGCATGGATTAACTAACCTACAGTTGTAACTGTAATATGGAAGGGAAACAGAAACAGGTTCTATCCAGAGGGAGAATAATTAACTTTCAGTATGCAAGCTTTGCAAAGTAGAAGCTGGAGCAACAAACGCAAAGAAATACGTTCAAATATCCCACCAGAAATGGAGTGTCAGACAACCCTGTGAAGAGACAGAAAAGAGCTGGAGCTACAAGGGTCATGGAGAACATATGATGTAGACGTACCTGTGGGAAAAATAACTAAGGAGAAACTAAATAAAGGAAAAAGAGTGATGTCAATCAGATATATGGGGAGAACTAGACCTGGGTAAGGTAGACTACAGAAATGGAGGAAAGAACACAGAAATCAGGGAAAATATGAGGGAAGTGCACAAGAAAAATACTTAAAGGAGAACAAAAAGCTGGTCAAAGCAAAATTCCATCAAACGAAGAGAGTCTAATAGTAATCACAGCAGAAGCAGGGTAAAAATACAAGAAGTAGAAGAAGAAGAAGAAGTCAAAGAAGAGCACAAAATTAAATAGGCGACACTGCAACTGAAGCCTCATGAGAATCAGATATCCAGTGCTGGGTTGTGGAGGGCCTAAGCAAGCTGACTGGTCAAAGGATAAGAGAAGAAAGGCAAAATGGAACAGATGCAGAAAACATGGACCAGAAGAGGAGGCCAAAAAGAGGGGAAACCTTCAAGAACTGGACAGCCTGGTCATACATAAAAAGATGAAAATAGAAGTGAGAGACAATGCAACAGGAAATGAGTGGATGTTCTCCATAAATTCCATTGTATATAGGCACCGGTTCAGGACTGGGCATCAAAATAACTGAGGGACTAATGTCACAAAACTGACAGAACAAAAAATGAGACTGAAAATAATTAATAAGATCTGTGAATATGAGGCACTATTGAAAAGTAAACATTTTTTTAATGTGCTGTGCTCCATCAGTAATGATATGCATACATATGCTCACACATACACACGCGCACGTGGGCACATACGCACATGCACACACACACACACACACACACACACACACACACACACACACACACACACACACACACACACACACCAATCTGTTATAAATGATGAAACTTTCTGACCAAGTTTGTAACAGAAACGTACTGTGTAAAGGGAGTGGGCACAAACAGGGAAAGGTAGGCAGATTGTTGTTACATATTCTTTGTTATGATACACCACATTTGATGCCATTTCTATTTTCATTTCTCTTTCAAACAGTGGGCAAATTATTGTGATACCTGAATGAAAATGCGTAAGTGGAAAAAGAAAGAATTATGGATACACCAGGTTCAACTACATTGTATTAGAAAAGAGTAAAAGAGAATGCATGAAACTGTCACAAAAATATGACCAAATGCAAAGGAAGCAAGAAGTAACTTCTAGAAAGGGGAGAAAAAGATTCACAAGAACAAACTAAAATAGGAGGCAATCAGAAGTGAAAGCAAGAAGGACAGGACCAAAACAGAACTGGGAAAAAAGGACAAAGTGAATGATTCAATTCCAGAGGCACTCAAATTGAAGGCTGGAGGGTTATAAATCCTAGTGTGTGTGTGTGTGTGTGTGTGTGTGTGTGTGTGTGTGTGTGTGTGTGTGTGTGTGTGTGTGTGTTGGGTGAGCTGAGCACAGATGAAGGCCAAAGGTCAGAAGTTTCAGTTTGGCAGGGAAATTGAATTGTTGAAAGGCAATGAAGAGGAAAGATGTGCAGGGTAAAAAAAATAAACAAAAAATAAAGTAAAATGAACAGAAAGGAATAAACATAGACTGAAAGTAATAACCTGGAACATGGGGCATGGGTGTTGTGTGTATGGCTTCACTTCGGATCAAAAGGGGGGGATAGTAAACAAGAGAATGAGGATGTAACAAGATAAGATACTGCTCCAGGAGTATATGCCAAAAGCAAAAGAGGAAGGGAAGATTATGAGCCCACAGTACCCCAAAAGTAAAATAGATAATAAATTCAGAAGAGGATTTTATATAGTGACTGAAAGGATACAAATAAGTGTGAAAGGGGATGGATCACTTGGCAAGGAAAAAAATAAATGGAAGTAGATGTGCAAAAGGAAATCTGTATCAAGGATATAGAGGACTTTTGCACTAGGTTCTTTGAAGAATGAAATCAGATGAAAAGGTACGGATAGGAAGTCTTCATATAGAACTTCAGTTTTACACATGATCCCAAAAATGACAGGTTCTTTGGCAAAGAGAGAACAACATAAATATATAAGCAGACTTGGGAAGGAACATGAAAGAAGGAAACTAAAAGGATGTATGAGAGAAAGACATCATGAAAAGAAAGAGTGCACAAATAAGATAAACTGATTGATTCAAATCAGTAGGCAGGACAGGATGCCAGGCAAAGGTGAAACTCAAAAAAACAGTGTAGGACATAGAAATACAGGAGACACATATATATATATATATATATATATATATATATATATTGAAATCTGCAGCATTAACAATGACAATAAGGACAGAGAAGGAACAAGAGAAGGGGCTTGGGCGGGTATGGGTGAACTTCAATTAAAAGATCTGGAAAGGAAGCAGCAATTACAAAAAAAACTGAATGAGGTGACAGTCAATGAGAATGTTACAGATTTAATACAACTCAAGAAACATTGGTGGGATGGAATCAAAGCTGAAGTCAGTGGAAAATAATGATTGTAGATAAGTGAAAAAGGAGGCAGGATGAGGAGGATATAAAAATGGAAGGAGAACTGTGCAGGATGCAAAGAGGATATGAAAACTGTATATAGAGAGAAGCACTGTAGAGAATAATAAAAACTGAGCTAGAAGGAAAGGTAACAACTTCAGCAGAAGTAGAGCAATGTTACTGGAAGGACTACTGATGGATAAATGGCAAGGAATAGGGGAGACATCTAATGAGGAAATGCAGAAAAAAAAGGTAAGACAGATGTACCAAGCATAACGGAGAAGAAGGAGAAATCATAGAGGAGAACAACAACGCTAGAAAAGCCTTAAAGGAATATTACCGACAACTATACTAGGAGTAGGAGAAAGAAAAGAAAGTCCACTAGAAGCTTGCAAGAAAGGGAGAGGATTACCAAATGGAACTAATACAGAGAGAGAAAATGAATGCAAAAATCATAATGGACAAGATCACAGAGGTATTAATGGCAGTTAATGACAGAAAGATAGAGGGGGTCGGATGAATACCCAGTGGAGTTCTACAAGTGGAATGGAGAGAGAACGGTTAGACAGTTATGAAGGAGGAGCATGAAGTGATAAGTGAAACAGGGGAAATAGCAGACACAGTGAACACAACCAGTGTGGTAGTGATCCCAAACGAAGGAGAGAGACAGGATGGAAATAAAGGACTACAGTCCAATCTCCTTAATAAACACAGATATCAAAGTGAGGCCAAAAGGCACAGTGCGGAGACTGGATGAGATTCTGCTGAGAATAACAGGGGTAGAATGGCTTTGTGAATTGAAGAAGAGCAGAAATGAAATGGAGGCTCCTGAAACAGTTTATGGACAAAAAAATAACAGCAGGTGGGGAGCACTGGCAGGGATGCTCTTTTTATCTACTAAAGGCATTTGACACAGTCAGATGGGAATTCCTATGGAAGATACTAGAAAAAGACAAATGAGAAAAAATATAGGACTGATAGAGGCAATTTTCAATGAGCAAGAAACATTGATAATGGTAAATGGAGGAGTTTGTAAGGTGTTAAAAGTAGAGAAGGGGTAAGGTATGGGTGCCCTTTTCCCATGGCAGTTATAAAAATACTGGTAACTGAAGTGAGTAAAATGTTAGCAAAAACAGAGAGAAGAAAATGAGTAGTTATAGTTCCTAATGTACACATATGAATGAGAAGCATAAATTCAAACATCAATACCAAATTACATAAAAAATATTTACAAAGAATGTACAATGTCTTATTACACTGAGATAGAATCTAAAGGTGCTGTTTAAGAAAAGACCCTTTTGATAATCAAAGTTGAAGTAAATATCAACAGGAGAAAAAGAAAATAGAAAAAAACCCAGAAGGAATAATATAAATGCACATATGTGTTGTGTAGTTCATACCATCTAAGGAAAAGAACATGTATATGGATACATTTGCTTGCAAGATTTTAATAGGTCTGTGTAGAAAACCTTTGACCATCATTCAATCTAGAAGGAAGAGTTTCTATTTCTGAAAAATAAGATTTTTAAAGCTTTAATATGTTTTGTGGCCACCTTTTAAATTCCATCCCATGATAATTTCTTACTATCAAGCCTGTTTTGTGTGATGTATAACTTAATCAGCATACATATTTGAATAAATGTGTAAGTATTTTTGTGAGATATATTGAATGTTGGAATATGAAGCAAGGCAGTTTTTTTAGTGATAATTGTCTTGCATAGCCCATGATGTTAATCTTATTCTCCAGGTATTTCCATATATGTCTGATATATTTACATCCTCACAAAACATGTATTAAATCTGCTTGACAAACTTTGCATTGTGGTGATTATGTGGGAAAGATGGAGGACAGTTTCTTTGGGGCTAGCTAGGCATTGTTAATTATCACAAAACACAATCCAGAAACGAACCAGCACACGGTACAATACGGCTATGTAGTCATTTATTGTAAATTATAATTCCAAAAACATACTGGTTTCGGCTATATTAAGCCTTCTTCAGTGTAAATAATTACAATACTGAAAAACAACTCCATCCTGGTGTGACCTTTATATAGACAAATGTGTTAATAGGACAAGATGTCTTAAAGGCATATCCCTTAGATTAAGACACATTCAATATGCATATATCAGAAGCAAAAATAAAATAAAATTATATTATAGTTCACATATAATGCTGAAAACATTATTATATTCATATAAATGATATATGCAATATTAGATTTGTGATCATAATCCTATTATAATATATATATATATATATATATATATATATATATATAGTATGTTATAATGCATAGAAAAATAGGCTGACACTTATTCCAATTCATTTAATCCAGGCTTAAAAAGAGCCCCTAACCTGGTAATCCAAGTTGATTCCATATTATTAAGTCTATCGTGCCAACCTGCTTTAAAACTTCTATGCAGAGAGATCTTGTCAATAATAATAAATTTAAATTGTGATGTAGAATGACTGATAGTGTGTTTATATAAAGCATTGGACATCCTACGGTTCCTAATAGCACTGAGATGTTCACTGATTCTCAATTTTAAAGGTCTGGATGTCTGGCCCACATAAAATGAAGAGCAACTGCATGTCGCTAAATAGATGACCCAATCTGAACTGCAGTTGCCAAAAATATTAATCTGATATACCTTGGAGGTATTTTTACTGGAAAATTCCTTAGTTTTCAAGATATATTTACAGGCACTGCAATGACCACACAGGAAGCATCCAACTAAAGGGTCACCAAAAAGTGTGGTTTGAACTGTTATGGGAGGTTTGTATCTTTTATAGTGAGTCAGTTGAGAATGAATAGTGCGACCCCTGCAATATGAGAATGCACATTTCTCTGGTAAAATCTCATTAAGATATTCATCAGCCTTCAAAATGTCCCGATGTTTATTAATAATCTCCCTGAATCTGGTTGTATTATTCCCAAAAGTCGTGACCAGCCTAATTGGCTGAGCAATATTGCGTTGGTCCTTATTATTATGTTGTTTATATTGTAACAGAGTGGAACGTGGTGTCTCCTTGATCTGGTGATAAGTATTGGAAATATGATATTTGGAATCCTCATCAGAGGAACAAATGCATTTGATACATAAAAATTGGGATTTGGGAATGTTTTGGGTGATGTGATGGGGATGAAAACTGGATGCATGTAGTAATGTATTGTATTGCGGGAACTTCCTATGTACCTTAGTAGCAAGTGTATGATCTTCCTGTCTACAGACTACTACATCCAGAAACACAATTTTCTGATATTGTATGTCCAAATTAAATTGGATCTCCCATGGATTATTATTTAAATATTTAACAAAATCAAAAACTTGTGTCTTATCGCCCCGCCACACCATCCAACAATCATCTAAATATCTTCTCCAGATATCCAAGTTGTTAATATACAAATTATGATCAGAGTCATATATAAATGATTGTTCAAAAAATCCCATAAATAAATCCGCATATATGGGGGCAAAAGATGCCCCCATAGCTGTGCCCTTGATCTGCCAGTAGGCTTGTCCCTCAAAATAGAAAATGTTTTTTCTTAAAACATATTCAGTAAGTGTCAAAAGGAAATTATTGAAACCAGTAGTATATAGTTGCGATTTCTCCAACCAGTAAGAAATTGCAGAAATACCAGCGTCATGGGGGATGCTCGTGTAAAGAGATGAAACATCTAATGTACATAACCACCAATCCGCTTCCAACTGTGAATCCTGAATTATGTTTAGAAATTCGGTTGTATCCTGTAGCCTAGATCTAACATTAGGCAATAAAGGTTTAAGGTAATAAGTGAGGAAAGCAGATAGTGGTTCAGTTAAAGAGCCTCTCCCAGAAACAATAGGCCTCCCAGGGGGGTTGGTAGGATGTTTATGGATTTTTGGAAGAAGATATAAATATTGAGCAATAGGTTCAGCCACTTTGAGTTGTTTAGAGACCTGTTCACTAATGATACCTTCATCCACAGCTAAATCCAAAAAGGAGTCTATGTGTACTTTAAAGTTAGGTGTTGGATCAACAACCATCTTAATGTAAGATCTAGCATCAGATAATTGCTTCAGAGCTTCCGCTTGATACATATAATAGTCCATGACAACAATACCACCTCCCTTGTCAGCTGGAGTGATAACAATATCATGATTCTGTTGAAGTTCTTGTAACGCTAGTTTTTCAGCTTGAGTAAGATTATGTGTAGTGGTAGGTTGGTATCTGGTCGAAAAATGTAAATCTTTGATGGCACATTCCTTGAAAATCGCAACATGTTTGTCCATTGGTGGTTGGAAACTAGACTTACCGAATTTAAAACCAGGAGGTCTTTGAGAAAAATCATTATCTGAAAAAAATTTTTTGAGATTAATCAATCTACAAAAATCATGAATATCCTTAACCAAACTATGTTCAGGGACAGATGAGGTCAGGACAAAATTGAGTCCTTTGTTCAATACTTTATTTTCTACAGAGGATAATACGAAAGAAGATATGTTGTGTACATTGTTCACTGTTTGACAATATTCTGTAGGAGAAGTTGTAAGCTTTGTGTGCCTGTTTCTATGCTTTCTACCACCCCTCCGTCTCTGACACCTAAAGGGTCTGATTGTTTCCTTTTGGCAGCTGGGGACCCCTGATTGGAAGGAACATCATACTCTGTGGCAGAGGATGTGTCATCTTCCGAAGTCCCACTAACAACAGATTCCTTCCTTCTCAATATTGAACTTGGTCATTTTTTACCATAATAATTTTTGTTATTGGGGTCAGTAAACCTAACATACTTTTGTGTAACAAATGGTTTGCCCTTGTCGTAGTCCGACAAATCCCTATGAAACTTGTGTGTTTTCCTCTTTAACAGCTGTTGTTCAAGAATGGCTAATTCTTTGGCCAAATTAGTAATATAATCCTTATAAAATACCTCAGTTTCAAAACTTTGGGCCTCAAGACAAACATTGTGAATATCTACCACTTGCGATTCAATAATTCGTTCATAATAGCTGATCAAGGTATTAACAAATAACATCGATGCCTGATGCTGAGCCTGTGCCCAGTCATGTGACAACTGAGAGTCAATTATTCCTACCAAGGGTTGAAGGTGAATCCTTAGCCCCCTGGGTGTAATGTCTTTAAGTTTGTAGGCCTTAAACAATTTTAAGTGCCAGATATTAGATCTAAGGGTTTTCATATGCTTCGTCAATTTTTGAAAAACTATCCCACATCGATGCTTAGAATCACCCTCCACAATGTTGGAACTCATAGTCCCTGCTGCATTGAGACCAAAGGCCTCTAAATTATCTTTATCAGCTGATAATCCTGACAATTATCACAACTTAAGTATAGAATAGTTTTTGGGAGAAATATATTTGACATTAAATTTGACAGGTTTATGTATTTCTCTTTCACTAGGAGGTGAGTCAGTATTTCCAATAAGATGAATATATATGTATATTAGTGTATCTAATACTAGATATGAATTTATAAGAGTTTGAGATATATTAGTCGTCAGGTTTTGCCATACGTTTTTAAGCATCTATTTTTCTTGTTGCTCTTTGAATATCTAATCATCAGTTTTTGGTTTATTAAATATAAGATTTGATTTAAAAAGGGGAGGTAACCTTTGGGCAAACCATGTGTCTTTCTTATCTGTTCTGGTGAAAATGGAATGTTTTCAATTAAGTCACTAGCTGCCATATTTCTGATTAATGGGAAGTTTCTGAGATCCAAAAAAAATGTATTTAGTTTAAAATTATAGTTGTGATCAGCAGGTTGTTAGGCTACAAAAGCATGATTTAATTCTAGGATATCAATTAATTTTTGAAGTAAAATAATTTTTTAGTTAGTTTATGAACTTTAATTTTCTTAAGTTCACTGTGATTCAAATATATGAGGAATAATGTATTGGAATTGTAAGATAATAATTGATTATGCCATACTTTAACCCAAAAAAGGGCTCCAGTACTTTGTACTTGTAGAGTACATAATTGTTCTCAGAATTCTGCTTGCATTAATAATTATATAATAAAGATAACAATCTAGTAAGACTAACCTTCCCTGATTTTTTAGAGATTGTTAGCTTATTACATTTCATTCTTATAGATTTGGGAATTTAGATAAATTTAGCTAATACTGATGCCATCATTTGAAAATAATGTGTGATGCTATAAAAAGCAGTGCGATGGAAAAGTAGTCTGGGTAAAATATTCATTTTAATTATTGTCACTTTAGACAGGAAGGAAAGATTCAATTTTCCCCTATCTTATTAGATCATTTTGAATAACTGACCAACAACTCTCAATATTATTTGTGAAAATAGGGTTCTGGCTAAAGTGGATACTTGGGTATTTAAGAGAGAAATTTATTTTAATTTTATTGAATGTTAATCCCTTTAAAAAGCAGTAGGAGTTTCTTAGCGGTAAAATTGTAGATTTATTGAGATTAATTTTATAATTTGAACAAATCAAATGTACATTAACTTGGCTACGAAACTAAGAAAGATCAGATTTTACAGAAGAAAAATAGATATTGATGCCATCAGCATATGCAGTTATAGAAGTACTAACATTCTTAATTCTTGAGATTGAACAGTATATTTGATAAATAATATATGTGAACATTTGCTATAAATACAAAATGAAAAGATATGGAGAAAATGGTCAGCCTTACCTACTTCTATGAGTGACAGGTATAGGTTTAGAGAGGGATTTGTTAACTGAGATTTCTGTGTAGGCATTTGCACATAGTAACTGGATAGCTTTAATATTGTCTTCAGGTATGTCATAGCGACAGATGGTATTATAAGAAAAATCTAAATCCATCCAATTAAAGGCTTTTAATGCATCCATTACCAATGTAAAATAATTATGGTTTGAATTATTAATAATTTGTAATGTTTCAAGTATAAGTGTGTGGTCATTACTTTGTCTGCCTTTGACAAATGTGGACTAGAAAGAGGAAATTGTATTTACTAAAAGAGAAGCATAGATTTTTAAATCAACATTAACTGAAGATATTAGTCTACAAGAAGATGGGTTGGATGGGTCCCGATTAGGCTTAAGGATAAGAACAGTTTTGGAACCATTGAGGTATAAGTCAAAAATACCTTAGAGACAACATTTATTAAATAGTTCTAATAACATTTTATTTATTTTCTAGAAGAAAGATTTATAAAATTCAGCACTAAACCCATCAGGACCTAAAACTTTACAATTTTTCTAGTTTTTAATAACTTCTGTCACCTCCTCTAAAGGTAAATGGGAAGACAATAGTTTTTTTTTTTTTTTTGCTTTAGATTTATTTTCTGAAGCTGAATATGATTTCAATATTGTTTTATATCATTTTTGTTTATTATTGTATTCTTATTCTTATTGTTTGAGTAGATTTGAGAATATATGTTTGAAAATATATGGAGGAACTCATCTGTTTTGTGGAAGGTTTTACCTTTATAATCTGTAATTGTCATAGTGGGAGGGGTCTTAATAATTTTGAGTATTCTAAACAATAATCTGGATAGTGTTTGTATCCACTCAGAATATTTTGTTAAGCATCTAGTTTCATTCCAAGAGGCTTAAGTAAGATGAAACAAGTTCATTTTTTTAGTTTTACTTATTTGTTACTGGTTATATGATTTATTTGTCTTTCAATTATCTTAGTTTATCTTTAAGATCTGTTTCATTTTTTTGTGAATTTTTTATAATAAGTAGCTTTGTTAATAAGATAGCCCCTAATTTGAGATTTAAACACTGCCCATTGTATGACAAAGGATATGTCACATTCTACTGATTATAGCATAAAATCATCAAGTAGTGTTGTAAGTTAACATTTATTGTCCAGTTGTAGGGTGTAAATAGAATTTTGTTGGTTTAAAGATAATTGATTCTTAGAATAATTTTGTAATTGTCAGAAATATATATAAGTTCAATCACAAATCTTTCTATGTCATCTAGAAAATTACTGGAAATAAGGAAAAAAAACAATTCTAGACCACATTTTATGACACTTAGAATAGTAAGTATAATTATGTTTTGACAAAACTTCCTTAGTGGCCAAATGTAGGTTTATCAAAACAAAATTTTAAATCAGTTACAAAATTGCAGAGAACACATTTTTGTTATATGAGTTGGAATTATATGTTATGTCTTTAATAGGTTCTTTGACATAGTTCTAGTCTCCCTCAATATGTAATGACAATTATTGAAGTTGCGTAATATTCGATATATGTCCATAATAAATTTCTGTTGGTTAGAACAGGATGTACACAGGTTTAGAAATAAGATTGGTTAAGTATACCATTTAGACTTATAGACAATATAACACTAACTGTCATTAGGATCACAACTGGATTATATTATAGAATCCTGGAAATAAGGTTTAACAAATATAACTACTCCTACACTGTTTTATAGCACCACCAGCTACAACTTTTGTAAGTCGTGGCTTTTTAGCTTGATCACACTGTTTATTTGTAATGTGGGTGTCTGGAATAAAGTGAATGTTGGCATTACAGAGCAATCTCCAGCCCTAACCTAATGAATTTGGTGCACATCTGTAAATAAAATGTGACTAGAGCTATCCATTCCAGGGACCTAAATATGGCTTGCACCTTGAATAGGAAGTGCTGGATGGGACACAATTCTATAAAGATTTTCTCCCAGTGACTGCCATATATTTGGAATAGGCTGCCAATTCATGTGAAGCAGAGCACCCCTATGACACTTTTCAGAAGGAACCTGGATGAGTGGATGGGGCACTGTAAATTCTTACTGAGAATAGCACCCACAACCCTCCTGGACATGGACAGTCATTACTAAATACAGTCCTGGGTATTGACTTGAGTAACTATGGTATTACATTAGGATGAAATAGCTAGGCTTGAAATGACCTATGGATCAATAGCCTAGTAACCTCTTATGATCCTATGATTATATTTAAAAATTAAAAGAAACATTAATTGTCACTTTTTCAATTTTACAATTACATTAACATTCCAGGACTCAATTATCCACATCTCCTGTTTGAAAATACTGATAAAAATGGACAGTTTGTTCCTGTGTAATGATTTCTATAAAAATTGACACATTGCACATATTTCCTCTCTGCTTTCCCTTAGACCTTATACTAGCAGGCATTGTCATTTTATAGAAAAATGGAAGAAAGAAGAAAAAAAGCAGCAATGAACAGTATCATATTATCTAAAATATGATCTTCAAACTAATAAAACTTAAAAGGTGCTAACTTCTATCCATAACATGAACAGCAGTGTACTAGTAGCCATATTTAGATCATTATGAGTAAACTCTGTTTGAAGTCATTTAAAGAGAAGGAGCACATAGTATGAGGTCTTGATTCTAATTTTCTGAGGCTTTAGCTGTTACATACGTCTGAATATTCAGTTAATAGGAAATGACAAACATCTGCTTGTATGAGTCATACCTCTGCTGTATAATGACAAGAACTAAAAGAAATGTCTGCCTTTGAAGATAATTATTAGCACAATCGTATTGAGAGTACATTTAGTATTTATACTTGGATGCCTTTAAGAGATCAAATGAAAAAAAAATATTTTCACATCTGATAGGGAATGGATATTTGTGCTTTTTTCATCTGGGTTATGTACACTCAGATAATGGGTCCATCACAAAGCAAGAACTACTAGACCCTTAGATATGCAAACCCACTGGGCAAGCATAAGGTATATTTTTCACATGATCTCATTTTCTAATTCAGTCAATGCTAAACTTAAATAAATTTACAAATATTCTCTTTGCTTCTGATGGCATTTGGATAGTATGTTTATTACCCTCCCAAGTAAAGGATAGTGTTGATGGGTATTTCATTTAAAACTTAATTTGTTTGTTGGTTAATAAGGTAAGGGCAGAAGGGTGCTAATTTATGTCTGCCCATCTTTGTTTAGGCAGGTCTTGTGCAAAAGTTAACTTACACCCATGTCATATGAGAATTTTCTTCTTCACTTCTAGCAGAATTTTGTTCCCATCCTGGTAATTCAGTAGTCTTATAATTTTTCTAGGGTTGTTTTGTTGTTGAGTCATTCTTAGAGCTCTATGGGCTCTTTCAATTATGATGTTTTGTTTTTGGCTTTGGGATCATTGCTGAGTAAGCAGATAAAGACAGATTGCTAAGATTGTAGAAGCAATGCCTGACTGTAGTTTTCTGAGAGTTCAACGCTTAAAATACTGTTTCTCCTGCTATGTGCCTCAGGATCAAGTAACTTATAATTCTTTATTTTGACTTCTTTAACATAATTTTGTTGGTTCAGTTCTAATTTATCAGTACACTACTCACAGGCAGCCATTATTCCCTCTGATGATTCTTTTTGGAAATGTCTGTTATTGTGTTGTTGGTAGTTGATATTTGCTCAGAGAGGTGCTGTATTGCCTGTTGTGCAGGTTGTAATGCAGCTTTCAAATCTTCTAGAGCAAACATTTGCTCTAGCTTTGCTTTAGTAGACAATGATTGTTTTATCCTCTTTATCTGTACCTCACAGACATTTAGCCGAACAGTCTTTCTCCAGTGTAAAGATGTCTGTTAGTTTAGTTTTGGAGGTTTGTACTTCCATTTCTTCTGACAGGTTACTCATTTCTCTTAGGTAAATAGATGAAGGAAATTAAGTGTGTAACTGTTTAGGATTAACTAAGGAGGCAATTATTTTGTTTTACCTACACTTTCCAGCTAATAAGGCTACCCAATCACCATGTGTCATCCAGAAGACAAAGATGTGAACAGGAATCAAAACTAGTATGTAATAAGTAAATGAGCAATATTCTGGTAACAAGATGATTTCTCTGAGCTTTGATACAGAATCAGAATTGCCTAGACATGGTAAGGCCATCATTACCAGAAGTAGTGAATATAGTAATGGTGATAAAACAACTGGAATTGAGATCTTTAGAAAAGGGTAGGAGCAAACTACATGGGAAATGGGAATTTTGGAACAATACATATAGAGAAAGAATGAGGTTTAAAAGAAGGCAGGACTTAAATGAGGTATGTAATGTTTGACTGAAAATTATTGGGTAGATTATAAGTGATGTATAATGTTTGCAACTGGGAGTGTGTCAGTGTGGTTTGTGGTGTAAAATGCTTGCAACTAGGATTGTGTTGGTGTGATTTGTTTTCATTTACATAAATGTATGATTGCCTATGTCATAAGTGATGGTTTAATAAAGATGTTTCTTGTTAAAAAGGGGAGGGGGGATTTAAATAATTTATGTAACGTTGATTAGGTTATATGATGTATAGCAATATATGTGAAGTATAATGCTTGTTAATATTAAATTGTTAATATGGTTTGATTACTTTTGTATAAATGTAAAATTGCTTATGTCACAAGTGATAATTCAACAAAGGTGTGTTTAAAAACAAACAAACAAACAGACTTCATGATTATTACCAGCACCAAGGCTCAAAAGTTGGCTGTTTAGGAAGAATTCATTGAGAGATATGAATCTGATGCAGTTAATTAAGGTATTTGTTAAGGGAGTACTGCATTTTCCCTAGTTACTCCTCAGAGGTCATCTTGATCTCCAATGCATGGTAAATGTTTTGAGCTAGCAATTTGTAGTTTGCTCCAAGGGGATATTGGACAAAGACTGATATATACATCAACATGGTTTCTGTGTTGGGAAATCATGTTTGACTAAACGTATCTAGTTTTATGGTTACATCTGTTGCTCAACAGACGTGGGCCTTGTGATTTTTACAGATCCATCTAAACTTGTAACATTTAAACAGAATATCATTTGTATGCTGGCTAGCCAAGTGGATTTCAGGAAGGAAATTTAGAGTGAAAATAGGTCATTCTTTTTCAAGGTTAAGAAATTTTGAGTTGGGGGTCCCCAGGGACCTATTTGTGGTTCTACGCTGTTTGGACTGTTGATATCCAAGTTCCCAGTATGTGAAAGCACGTGGATAAGTAAATTCTCTGATCACTCTAAGGTAGAGGGTATAGTTACAAATATGTACAATCATAATAAATTGCCAAATTATCTAGACATTTTATTCAGGTGGGTCACTGAAAATGTGATGCAATTATTGCCAAGGAATACAATGTGATGCATTTTGGTTATGGAAATAACCATTATTCTTATGCTCTGTATAATGATGTTTTGACCTCAATAAGTTCTGTGAGAGATTTAGGATACATTGTGGACAATGCTTTGGACTTTGATGATCATATCAAGATAATATTGAGGGAGTGTTATTGTCTTTTAAAATACATCTTGAGGATAGTCAATCCTAGAGAGAAAGAAGCGTTGATTCCAGTTTTTACCTCTACCGTACAGACTGTTATGGGTCTTTCAGTTGCTATAATGCTGGCCATATAAATAGACTTGAGAGAATCCAGAAGATGATCACTAGGCAAGTTCAAAGATTGAAAAACATTGGTTATAAAGAGAGATTGTAGACTGTTTCTCTGTACTTAGTTTGCTATAGGCTTTTAAGAAGTGACCTGATTCTTGCATACAAATCACTAAGAACTGAGGCTTTAGCATCGACTGTTGGTGTTACATTTTTGGGGCATAGTATCAATACCAGGAATAACAATCTATATGTGGGACTGCCAGATGTTAAAACATCAGTCAAGAGCAGGTATTTTAATAATAGATCATGTGCATTATGGAACTCTGTCCCAATATGTATAAGGCAAGTTGGTGGTAACAAACTTTTCAAGTTCCTGATAGATAAGTTATATAGAAATGTTGTTTATATTCCTGGTCTAACTGTTGGAAAACTCTTAAATGGCGCCTAGGAGCCCTGATTTTGAATTTTTTCTACATTGAATATTGAATAAACAGATCTCCATTAACAATTTTTTTCTTTTCTTTGGCAAATCACTCAAAATTAGAGTCAGTCAATGTCCGTCATTAGAGGTTCACATTTTTTGCAGTTCACAAAATACATGTTGATGCAGAACCTGCTCTGTTAACTTTTTAAGTGATTTTATTTATTTATTTATTTGACATTTGTTAACCGAGTTGGTCTGACTAGGCAAGATGCCCTTTTTCAGCTGAGACCTGAGGAGAAAAGCTCCATTACAAAATTTAGCAATACAGTGATTAATACAAAAATTACAGGAAAAGTGCAATTAATCATTATACAAAGCAACTAAAATAATACAAAAAAACAAAGAAAAGACATAAAAGTAAATCATAGGAATATTTTACACTAAATATGAAAGTCAAGGGTTTAAAACAATTTGTGGCATAAGAGAATTCAGAAAGACAGTCATTGCATTATAGAGCATTAAGAGGAGTCAGGAACTGGAGGAGAAGATGAGGAGATTGGAGGGAAATTAGAGGTGAAGGAAGATTGAATGGGGTGAAGGTAGAGGTGCAGGTAGAAATATCAGAAATTAGAGCTAAATATGATGTTGAGGTAGAAAAGAAAAGGGAGCCTTAGCCATTGAGAGAGAGGCAAGGGGGAAGAAGTTCAAGTGGGGTCATTGCAGGAGCAGATCAAAGAGGTATTCAGGTATCCTTTTAATGCTATTTTAAAGCTGTGGGTATGATCAAGTGAGCGAATATGTAGAGGGAGTTTGTTCCAGGTGGAGGTGACAGAGTGGCTATAGAGTATCTTACCAATGGATTTGTTAGGTTTGGAGATACACAATAGGAGTTGGTCAGAGCTACGTAGGTTGTGCTTAGGGATATAGGGGGAGATAAGATTAGTCAGAGATGAGCAATCAAGGAGATGGTGAAGGACAGAGTGCATCAGATGGAGCTGTGGCAGGAGAAAGTTCAAGACAATGAAGTTTTTTTAGGGAAAGACAGTGGTATGTCCGATAAGGGCAATTACTGGTGAATCACGCTATTTTATTATAGGTATATTCAAGCTTGGTAGTCAGATTTTTTTGGAGTTAGGTGAATAATGGGGTGGAATAAAGAAGGGTGGGAAGTAGGTATGCTTGACCTAAGGACAGTTTAGATTATGGAGTTAGGAATTTTTTTCTTCCTGTATAGCAGTCCAAGTTTTTGATGAGTTCTTTTAATACAGTTATTAATGTGAATGTCAAATTTACATAAACTCCGAGGAGTTTAGCATGTGATTCAACTTTGATGGAAGTGTTATTTAGAGTGGAGATCGAGAAGGAGGTTTTGAGATGTTGGAGAGATTTAGGCAGGAAGAGTAGAAGTTTAGTTTTGTTAGGGTTAAGTAGTAATTGATTCTTGAGTGAGGGTGAGTAGGTGAGGAAGATTGTCAGATTAGGAGATGATAGTTGAGTCATCAGCATATTGTATCAGAGTGGAGTGAGGACAGGAAAGGTAAAGGTTGTTAGTAAAGATGTTGAATAAGAGTGGCCCAAGGATGGAGTCTTGTGGCACTCTGGTTTGAACATACAGGAAAGGGGAGATAGAAGAGAGCCATTTAACAGATTGTAGCCGATCAGACAGATAACTAGAGAACCAGATAAGAGGGGAGTTACATAGGTTAAGGGAGGCTAGTTTGGAGAGAAGGAGCTTATGGGATACAGGATCAAAGGTTTTTGAGCGGTTGAGGAACAGACAGGAGACTAATTTATTATTATCAAGACATGAGGAAATTGCTTGAGTAAAAGATATAAGGGCAGTAGTGGTGGTATGATGAGGTCTGAATTCATGTTGTGTGGGGGTAAGGAGGATATCTTGGGTGAGATAAGAAATGAGATGCCTGTGTATACACTTTTCAAGAATTTTAGAAAGGGGGGAAAGAATAGCAATGGGCCTAAAATTTGAAGGGTCAGTGGAGTTTCCTCCATTGTGTAGGGGCAAAATGTAAAAATTTTCCAGAAAGCGTGGACAAGACTTTCCTTTTGAACAATTGATTAGTATGGAAACTGGGGAGGCAATGGAGGAAGCTGCTATCTTAAGATAGTAAGGTGGAAGGTTGTCGGCAGAGGAAGAACAGGGTTTGAAAATTGGATAGTTGAGGTGGGGATAGGTATAATGGAGAAAGGAGTGGAATGAGGAGGCGGTGAAGCGGTGTCAGAGATAAGGTTAGCATTGGGTTTAAGTAAGTTCTGTATGGAGTCAAGGAAGAAGAAGTTCAGAAGAGTGGTGGTTTTGATAAAGGATGTGTTGGGAAAAGGATTGGGGGGTTACCAGGGTATAGAATCTTGCTGATAGTGGAATAGAATTTTTTTTGGGTTGGTATGAGGGTTTTTTTTGACAAGGTAGATTTGTTTTTTAGCATGGTTTCTAAGTTCCCTATATAGCTGGAGATTTGAGGTAGTTTTGTCCTTATTCCAGAATTTCCAAGCACTGTCCCTTTTCTGCATGATTTAGAGTACTCCGCTCTTATTTGTCACTAGTTTTGCAAAGCATGGCTGATTTTACCTTATGTTTATGCCCTGTCCTTGAACAAGTAACTTAACCAGACAGTGCTTTGAGGCATGTGGAAATGTAGGCTAGGCTCCTCAATGGTTCTGTAGACTGCAAGCCTAGTAACTACCTATGAACCAGAGGAGTTATGGTGTAAAAGAAGGAAACTAATTGTCGCAAACAGGAGCACCATCATATGAGCCATGTTCTTTGGCTGTTATCCTTAATTTTCTTAATGTTGACAATGTGTTTATTATTTAGCTATGAATTTGTCTTCTATGTGACTCCAAGTTACTTCACTAGCCAGTACTCCTGAGTTGCTCCTGAACAGGAACAAAGGTGTCCAGTGGACTATCCCAGGTGTGTTAGCAAATGCTTCATATGTTTGTGTTTTGAATTTATTCACCCCTCACATAGATGCTAATCACTATTTCACTGTATGCAGTTTGAGTATGAATCCCAGCACATCTCTTGCATCTCTTGATATGTTGCTAGATGCATTGTTTCAAGGGAAAATAAGTTTACTCTTTCTCATATTAAGTCTGTTTATTTAAATCAAATACAAATCTTGGTGATAATTGTAAAAGAAGGAAGAAAATCGTATCTATACAGACAGGTTTAAAAAGTATTTATGGTAATTTGGGAGAGATACCCATGTAATGGGATACTATATTATAGTTGTCAGGGTCCTGATTCTTTACCCTTCATAGGCCCACATTTGTCTATGATCATAGGCTCATAGGATTATAGGATCATAGTACGTTACTAGGCTAATGGTCCTGGGGCCCTTACAAGCCTAGCCAAGAGTTTATCCCTAAAAAAGAAATCCGTCAGCACCTGTTACCCCCTGTCAGTGAGGGACACAGGTGAAACCTCTGAGACAAATCTGTGATTTACTATCCACTCATCAAGGTTGCTCTTAAAGAGGGTCAGCGATGTACTCTGTTTGACGTGTATGAGGAGTCTATTCCAGAGACAGGGAAGCCCCTGGGAGACAAACCTGTCTCTCCAGCAGGTTTTGTTAATGTCGCATATTAGAGTTATACCTTATGATCAGGTAATGCAAGATGAGTTAGACTTATGGATATGAAGCATCTCTAGTAGTACAACAAAACAGAGCTGGATATACAGCTAAATGTGCCTCAGAATATCCCAAAGTAAAACAAAACAAATGAACTAAGTTACGAATATACATACAGTGATTTATTATAAAACAAAAATGTAGTAAAGCTTTTGAGCATACAACTCTTTATTAGTACTTTAAAACAACCTTCTTCAATTCACTGATTAAATAATTCTTGCCAGCCAATCAAGTTTAAAGAATAATTAAGACAATAATCAAGCTTTAAAACTTTACTACGTTTTCATTTTATAATAAATTACTGTGTGGACATTCGTGCATTGGTTCATTTGTTTTGTAAGCATCTCTAGTAGGGCAGAGTCTGAGACTGCCTTGTAGGTGAGGTACAGATCAACTCTGAGCAATCTGTATGATACTGAGTAGACTGATAGAGATTTGAGCCTGTCTACATAGGACAGGTGTTGGAGGCCATGGAATTTCTGTGTCCTTTCTAGCTGGTGCAGGTGTTTGGAGAGGTACATACCAAATGGGGCATTGTACTCAATTACTGGCCTAATGAGGAAGGAGTACAGAGAGGTAATAACCTCTTTTTTTTTCTAGATGCAATCCCTTTACTTATGAGGTGCACCAAGTAAAAGGCTTTTTTGACAACTGCCGCTACATGATGGTTGAATGTGAGATTGTTGATTTATAGATAAACATTTTTTTTTTAATTGATTAATTGATGAATTGTGGGTGTATATAAGGCAGCAGTCTATGTGAACAACTGTGGATTAAATTGTGATTTACTACATTCATTCAATATTTTTTTCTGAATGTGAGATTGTTGTCAACCTGTCTACCCTGGTCTCTCACCACAGGTTGTGTGCTTAGGGGGATGCTGCTGATGTGGTAATCAGTAGGGGCCTTGTTTTTGTCAATGGGTATGATAATACATTCATGTGCATTTAACTTAAGGCCATGCAGTATCTTAACATCATTTGGGGAGTCAATGACAGCACCTAACTTACAGTCATCTGCAAACTTGGTCAGCCACAGGCCTTTTGTGTTTGCCTGGACCTCTGAGAAGTAGATGCCAAACAGTATGGGTCCCAGGACAGATCCCTAGGGAGCACCATTAGTGACAGGTCTGCTGTCAGAGGTGGGGGTACCTATTTTGACCTTGTGTGTCCCGTCAGTGAGCCAGTTGGCCACCCAAATGATGACATAGGGATTTACGCCAAGTTGTGTTAACTTTTCAATGAGGCCTGAGTGGGAGATTGTGTCAAAGGCTTTGGTAAAGTCAAGGTAAGGTGTATGTACTGACTTTCCCTCATCCAGGGCCTTGGTGACAGTCTTAAAAAAGTCAACCAGATTCAACAGGGAAGATCTGCCCTTGACAAATCCGAACTGGGTGGAGTCAAGTGCTTGGAGATTGTCTATGTCCTTGTTTATGAGGTCCATAATAATATGCTCCATGGCTTTACAGATCAGACTTGTCAAGCTAATGGAGGGATAGTTTCCAGGGTCAGTAGTGGAACCATTTTTGTGCAAGGGAATGACAATGGCAGTTGTCCACTCTGCTGGAATGCAGCCTGTACTTAGGCTGTGATTGAATGGGGTACTCAAAAGGCAAGGCTAGTTCTTGCTGGAGATGGTGCAGAATCCAGTCCTGGATACTATCAGTTCCAATGGAAGCTGTGTTCTTTGCTTGTATAGGGCCTATAACACTTGGTCTATGGAGATGTGAGGTGTGGGACTAGTATCGGAGATGTCAAAAGGGCCTTTGAGGGGGGACAGGAGGTGAAGTTTGCACTGAACCTATCTGCTAGCAGGTTGGCTAAGTCAACAGGATCAATGTAAGTGGTACCATTAAGAACTAATTCAGAACAAACCTGGACTTTTCCATGGAGGTTCCTGATGTAACTGAAGAAGGCTTTGCGGTTACCCTTTGTTTCGGAGGCTAGTTTTGATTCATAATTGGCTTTGGAGGTTTTCACTAGTGGTCTAATTTTCTTGTTGTGGCTAAGGAGGGAGTTTTTCCAATTGTGAATTTGGGCCTTTTTACCCTTGGACAATACTTTCTTACTTTTGCTGTAAAGCCTGTTGACAGAGGATGTTCACCAGATAGATTTGCGTTTCCTAGAGGAGCAGGTTTTAGTTCTGTTGGGTATGGCTGAGTCCATGCAGTTGTACAGGTGCTTGTATACTGCATTGGTGTACTGTTCAACATAGTTGTCTGCATCCTCTGAGGGGGGGGGGGTGTGAAGTTACTGATACCCTCCATTAGAAGGTTGTAGTCAGCTTTTGAGAAGTTTTTTATCCTGGTTACGGCTGAGGGGGGTATAGAAACTTTGAATGAGATAGAGCGATGGTCTGATCTCACCAGGGAAGAACTTACTATGGGGGTTGTGCAGTGGTCATCCATGTTGGTGAGACCCAAGTCCAGACTATCTCCCCTTGTGGGGGATGAGACAAGCTGGTCTAGTGCATTAGAACAGAGGAAGTTAAATGAACATTGGGTGAGTGTGTTGAATGAGGTATAGCCTGGTAAGGGAGGTGTGCTGTCTGCAGCCTTGAACCAAGTTTCCATGACTGCACAAATGTTGGCATCTTCCAGTGCAAGAAGTGCCACCAGTGAGGGCATTTTCAATTTAAGGCTCCTAACATTAAGCAGCATGACCTTCAGTTTGCTTTTTGACAGATCTTTTATGTTGGAAGATTTGTCTTTGGGAAATCGTCTAAAAAAGGCACAATGGGGGAGGCAAGAGCCATGGCCAGAATCTGGAATCCCAGGGATGACAAGTAGAGGCCAGCTCTTGCAAAGCATTGAGGCCTGTCAACCGGTTTACCTTCATGTGTTTTGCAGAAGGGCAAACAGCAGTTGTCCAAAAGGACGTTTGCAAAGTTTGCAAATGCAGAACAGAAAAAGGTTTGAATGTGCAATAAGTGAATGCACAGTGACATTTGCTCATTGCAGATTCGGCATTTTGGGGTGGATTGCACTATAGTGGGGATCGAAAAATGGTTCCTTTCCCCACTGTAGTGTGATCTCGGAGTTAAAATATTAAAGTAGGGGGAGTGTGGGTGGTGCAGCCCCTCACATGGTGGGTGTAGGGGGGCTTGCTCCCCTGCTTTACACTTTATTACATTTTCTTTTCGACATTTATGTTCGAAAATCAGCAAATCTGCTTTCTGATTTGCTGATTTTTGAACACTGGAAACTGTCACGGTTTTGGTTTTCATTGTTACGATTCGCTCATATGAGCAATTGCACTAGTGTGTTTTGCTGTTGTAAAGGTAAACCCTGTCAACCATGTCATCCCAGGCAGACAAATACTGGATCCCCTTGGAATGACACCAGAAACTAAGCCAATTGTTGATGTCAATTATTTTTTGTTGGTATTGTGGTATCATTCATAGTGAAGGTAGGATGTTGCTTAGGGCTCGGGTCATACCTGTCTGGGACACATACTGTGAGAGCTCAATCATGTCTCTCTTCATGTGGTCCAGAGAGGTACATCTCAAGTCATTCACAACAAAGTGGACAATAAGAATCATACTTGTACCTGTTGTGGAGAGACTTAAGTGTGCGCGTGATATGGCGGATCCTAGAACCTGGAGATGATTGATTATCTCAAGATCATCTGGAGATGATCCATCTCTGTTGACTCTAGAGCTGTATTCTGCAACAATACAGTATTATTAGCCATTCAGGTAAGTCAGAACTGTACTGAGTGATGTCAGGAGGGACAGCTATTCTTGATGACAGAGAAGACATATGGAGATCAATAATGAATGTAGGTGTCTTGCAACCATATAAGCCTCGTCCCCTAAAAAATATGCTATATCCAGTAATATTTCTCATTTTTGCCTGATTTATGGGTTGTTGAACAAAAGGTGCTGCAACATTTATATTGCCTGTTTTGCTTTATTTATTGCCCCAAAGAATGAATTAATTCATTAATAGGCCCTAATTATATCATATAGACTAAACATATTTCATTTTAGTAGTTTAAACATGCTGCATTTTAGTAATATATTTTGCAGCACCTTCTTTTCAGCCTCCAGCAACTGTAATGGGATTGACATTTGTTAGGTCATAGAGTCTGCATTATTTGGAGTGATGATCAGAACAGTCTGATCATCAGCATCCATTATGTTGTCATGGTTGCATATTACTGTGATATAGTCTTCTCTACAAGATTGGATTGTTAAGGATTTCATTATTTAGCTAAAAACTGTTAATCCTGCTGTTAGTGCGGAAGACTAAACCTCTGTTCTTTTAATGAGCTGTTTCTTGTAGCAGACTACAGGGTTTGAATCTTTCCATCTTCATGTGCCTAATGTATGACAATGAGCAAGTTGCTTAACCAGACGTGCTTTACAGCAATTGGGAATTTGGGATAGGCTCCTTAATGATTGCCAGGACTACACATGTCTAGTAAGTATGAACTTGTTGTTGTTGTTTTCCAGCCATTTCATATTGCGTAGATGATCAAGTTCAGAAAATGTTATGGCAATATCACCAGTACGCCATTTTTAATGCAACATAGGCAATATATGCTTAAAGTCAACAAGCACTGCATTTCTAGATGAAGCATTGAAATGTAAAGTTGTCAGTAGCAACCCCTGCATTAATTATAGTTCCCTTTAATGTGAATTATTCAAATGATTTTTACTTCGGCAAAGATTGTGTATATTGACTTAGTATATGTTATCAAGTGGTTAATATTTCTTATGCTGTTATAAATACTTTTCCATTTAAATGGTGCTATACATGGCTGGATTGTAGTACAATACTGGTGATCTTCATACAGTTTCATGTAGTTCATCCAAAACTATTACTAAAGAAAACAAAATGTATTTCTTCATGACGATAAGGGGCATACAGAGTCAACAAAGTGGCTATAACTGTTTCTGAGGGTGGGGGGAAGTCTGTGGATGAAAGTGCCTCATGTTGTTTCAGTGTTTAATCAGGCTTTGTAGTACTACTGTTCATGTGTATATGTAAATGTGTGCATGTGTGTGGGTGTGTATATGTGTGTGTGTGTGTGTGTGTGTGTGTGTGTGTGTGTGTGTGTGTGTGTGTGTGTGTGTGTGTGTGAGATCTGAAATATGTGACTTTGGTCATTATTATTTGGATACATACATCTGATAAGCATGTATTCAACAATGTTGCTATAATTGCTGTATTTGGGAGATGTCTGTGGATAAAAGTGACTGACCCTGTTGTGCTGATAAAAAAAAAAAAAAATATAAAAGTTTTAAATTAAATGAAAATCTCTGTAATCATTGTAAAATCAAGAGAAAATAGCATGCATACTAGCAGGTTTGAACAGTGTTAGCAACAGGAAGAGACAGCCACTAAGATAGCTGCGGGGGGGGGGGGTCTAATCCTTTACCTCGCTTAAGGACCATTTTTCTGTGATCTGGCCTTGCATATGATCCACTCACATTGATAGCTAGTAAGGGGGAGACCAAAAGGCAAAAGGAGACAGGCCAAACAGTATGATGGGAAAATATAAAAGCTTGAATAAGGTGGCACTGAGGACATGAGGCAACATAAGACAAGGACACGGGAAAGAAACATATAAGAGGAAGGAGGATGGGATGATTTCATAGGGAAAAACAAATGGAAAATTGAAAGAAAATTGGATAAGAGGAGATCAGGAGCTAACAAAAGAATGAGCAAAAGGCTAAACAGGATTCAGACTCTACAATAATTCATGTAGGAATTTGGATTAACACAAAATGAATAGTGGACATATATCTAGCTTAGAGAAAAAAATCCCTGGAGAAGAGGAAAGATGGAAGGAGAAATCTAGGAAAAGAAAGGAAAAGAAAATAAAGAAAATAAGAAACTCAAATAAATACATATGTTAAGGATGGGAGAAGGAAGAAGGGTGGCACATCAGAGAAACTGAATAGTGAAAAGTCCTCAAAATAACATACAAGGTGCAGAAATTACATGGGGTGAGACACTCTTTAAAGATGATATAAGGAGGGAAGGAAAGCAGACTCATGATGTTGGAGATGCATGACAGAAGAGGCAGGCATGAAATGTAAGTTCTGGGAGTGTACCTGGCATAAAATGTCTGGACAGAGGCTCTGGAAAACTTGAGGAGGATATATGGAAAAGAAAGAATGAAAAAATTCTGTGAATTTTGCTTGGGGTTTATGGAATGAAGGAGAAGGCTGGTAGAAAAAGGACTATGGGCAATAAGACTAATCAAAACAAAGGTGAAGAGTGCAGTAGCCAAAAACTGGAAAACAATAGGCAAGTGCCAGAAAGGGGAGTTGAACAGATGATTTCCGTACATTGTAAGGAGAAAAAGAAAAGGCAGAATGGAAGGAGTTGATGCATTATTACTAGTTAAAAGGGGGGGAGGGTGAAGGTGAAAGTAACTAATACAATAATGAGAAGCAGCAAATTATTGTTATAAAACAAAAAGCGTACCATGCATGAGAATTACATAGTATGCAAATGTTAATGAATACAAACATTATTTATATATATATATATATATATATATATATATATATATATATATATATATGTGTGTGTGTGTGTGTGTGTGTAGATAGATATTCATATAGATGATATATATGTGCATGTCTGTGTGTGTGTGTGTATAGATAGATATTCATATAGATGATAATGTTTAAGTAAATACTTGCCATTTTGTCAGAGTTATATTAAAGATACATCAGACTTTTTGGTAAAGTTAAATAAATGGCATATTAAGAATTATAATGAGAATTACTTACTTGTAACTTTGGATATAAAGTCATTGTTTACAGTTATACCAAATGATTATGGAATAAATGACATTCATGAATTTTTGTGTTCTGAAGTTAGTATGCCAACGCGTGAAATTGAAAATATTTGTCGGTTATTGGAAGTTGTGTTAACAAAGAATGCTTTTATATTTGATGGCCAAGCTTACATACAGCTTGCTGATGTTTCCATGGAAACTCCCATGGCTAACTCATATGCAAATATAGTACTGCATCAATGGGAGAAAGAACACATTTTTACTAAAAATAATGTGTTAACTGAAAATGTTTCGTTATATTTGCGTTTTGTTGATGACTGCATTTTAATATTGAAAGGTACTAAGGTCACTCTAAATAAATATATAAGATATTTAGAATGCTCTACTAATTTTTAAAACAATTAAAGTGACAAATTCTCCACACAATGTAATTTTTTTGGATGTGATGATAGAAAAAAATGACACTAAAATAGAAACTATTGTGTTTAAGAAAGAGGTGCATACAAATTGCTATAAGCATAGGGCAAGTATGCATACATCTCATATATTTAAAGGTATAGAGAAAGCACAACTCACTAGGGTGATTAGATTAAATGCTAATGACGCTAAGTGCAAGGAGCAAATGCAAGAGATGATTAAAGAATTTCTTGGCAGAGGTTATAATGCGATACTTATGGAAAAGATATCTGAAGAAGTTTTTAATAATAGAAGTAGTTCTACAAAATCTATATTCACTGCAGGTCAAACTTATAATACAGCTATACATGGAGAAGAAAATAAAATTAGGTACCTAACAACTTATAATATGAGAACTAATGAAATCACGGAAATAATTACAAAAAATGGGACCATTTTATTGGCTCTGCTAGAATTACTGCAGGTTTTGGATGATAAACCCAGTTTTTCATAAAGGAATTTTAAAAACTTAAAAAAAGGAAATTATGTTATAAGGATTTTAAACTTATTCACAATCACTGTATTATTAATAAAATTGTACCTTTCCATGTCTTGACTGCATTTGTTGTAAAGATATTCTTTCTAATAATAATAATGTCTTAAAATATCCAAGGACAAAAATAAACTACTTATTTCGCCTCTTTGCAACATGTAACACCACTTATGTGGTTTAGAGACCAACAAAGAATTAAACCAGTAAAAAATCCAATGCAGCTCCAAGGTAATACCCAGCCAAAAACTCCAGCACAATCCAATAAGCACAACTGTTTAATCGAATGGTAAAAAACACAGTAACAAGCAAAAATTATTGTGGACAGGACACCTGACAATGACAGAGGGGTGATTTTAAGACCTTATTAGAAATGAGGGAGACAATGTGGCAACTGAGACTAAATGCATCCAGACCTCCAGGTATTAATGAGAATATTTCCATGGCTAGTATTTTAAAATACAGGTCTCTTTTTATATGAGTGTTACAAATTCGTACACACACAAATATATTTTCATAGTGGTTTATCTACTATTAATACTATATACATATACATTTTGTTTACTATATTTTTACTAGATGTTTATTTTAAATCTATTGTATTTTGATTATGCAATTCACAAGCAAAATTTGAGTTATTATTATGTTTGTTTTTTTTCTACAATGGTTATTTTGTAATTTTGTAATTTTGTAATTATAAGAATATTAACAACTTTACATATATGTTTTATAGCATTTATGTTTTATAAATTGTCTTCATATTTTTTATACAATTTTTATACAGTTTTTTCAGTATTTTTTACTGATAGGTTGGTTAACAAGGGCGGGAATGTTTGAATTTATAAATGTTGGTTGACCAATTATGTTCTACCACTCTGATGATGCCTGGCTTGTTTCTGGGTGAAAGCACTAAGTGGTAACTTTTTGCTTGTTACTGTGTTTGTTACCATTCGATTAAACAGTTGTGCTTATTGGATTGTGCTGGAGTTTTTGGCTGGCTATTACCTTGGAGCTGCATTGGATTTTTTACTTATGTGGTTTACCTTGCTACTTGTAATAAATGTTCTTGTTTCTATGTGTGGAAAAGCACGTGTAAGTTAAAAGAAAGAATAATTGACCACAAATCTAATATTCATAGGAAACTCAGTCAAATGCTTTGAGTAAACAGATTTTAGATACTAGTTCTGATCATCAGTTTAAATTTAGGGTACTAGATATGGTTTATAAGCATGTTAGAGGTGGTGATATTAGTAATGCTTTAGAAAATAAGGAATATAACTAGATTATAAGACTACAGGCAGATATGCAACCAGGGTTAAAAAGTGCCATTAGCATTAAACATGTGTTACCTAAGAGACAAATGCAATTACATTAAGTATGACTTTGTGTATTTTTTTATATTGTATTTTAAAGGAATGTGATCTGCAATTGGCTGGCTATGATCACATGTTTTAAACATTTTGCATTTAAAGTGGGTGAAATAATTGATTTGTATTAGCACTGAAGAAGGTAGTGGTCCCAAAAGCTTTGCAATAAAGTGGAGCTGTGGTTTTCTTGAAGTTGTTTTTCGTTCTGATTTACAATGGGGTTAGGCCAGGCTCAGGGGGAGGATGGCACCCCTGTTGTAGAAGGAAGTAGTAGTCCACAAAAAACTAATAGGACAAAAAAAAGCTATAATGATGATAGGCTGGCCTGTTGAGGATAAGAAAGAAATTATGTATTGTTACTATTTTGCAAGAAGCCTAGAATTTTTGGACAGAAGTTATACAAAAAAAAAAAATAAGAGAGAAAATAGAGGAAAGAAAAATACTTGCACAAGAAAAACTGTCAAAAGCATCAAATGCATATTTGTGTTCATTAATACAAAAAAAAGTATTTATTGTCATACTTAGAGATGTTACTGATACATGTAACTGTGTATGAATTGCAGAAGTCAGCTTTGGGCACATTGCGGGTGTTGCGAAGAGCACTACTGGCTAACATCAAAGACTGAAACAATACGAATTTCATGAATATTAATCATATTTTGGCTTAGGAATGGGGTCCATTCCCATCATGGTATTAGAAACCCAAAAGACTTGGAGAAATTGAACAGAATCCACCCTGGGACTTTATTGTTTGGTGCAGTACATGAACAAAAGGCTCAGTAATGTTTTTAGTAGTGATAACATTTTCAGAACAACCACCAAAAGGAAGTAATTTCATGTTAAGGTTGCTTCTTTTGAAACAAGTTAGTTCATAACTTACACAAGCGAAAATGTATATAGCTTTAAATCAGATCTAGACAACTGGTGCTCAATCCTTGTTGAGTCATCTTACAGAATGGAATATAGACTCATGTATAACTTTTTTGAATGTTACTGAGATTGCTAAATAAACCACATTAAACATACATATACATACATACATACATATACATACATACATACATACATACATATACATACATACATATATACATACATACATATACATACATACATATACATACATACATGCACATACATACATACATACACATATACATACATACATACATACATACATACATATATACATACATATACATACATACATACATACATATACATACATACATACATACATACATACATACACACATACATATACATACATGCATATACATACATACATACATATACATACATACATGCACATACATACATACATACACATATACATACATACATACATACATACATATAAATACATACATACATACATACATATAACTGATAAGGAACCTTACTGATTTCAAGGATCTCTGGAAAAGAGTTTCACTATCTGTCATTTGTGTCATGCTTCTTTGTCTCCCCGAAAGCCAACCATCATTTCCAGAATAGATGCTTTGGAAATCAGCAACTGAATGACATTCGGCAGGTTCATCCACTGTTATGACATTCTCTTCCACTTCAGGCTTCTCCAGAATAATATCAGAAACCCCACTAAAGAGAGAACTGAAATAATGACAGATTCTGCATTAGCACTGTTGCAATGCTGGTTTTGTTAATTATATTTAATTAAAAATGCAGCATGGTGTGTACCGCAATGTGATAAACCAAACTTTTAAATAACAAATCCAGACATATACTCATCCCAAAGAAAAGGGTTCTGACTCAGAGTTATTTAGTGTTTTCATTTTATTTTGTCTGATTCAAAGTATTCTTTGTGAAAAATAGAATGAAAACACTAAATTAATTTGAATCCGATCCCTTTTCTTTGTGATGAGTGCATATGTGGATGTGTTTGTTAATTGTTATCTGTTGTAGAATGCAGGAGCATGGTATCTTAGATTGACAACAAGTGCAGCAATGCAATAACATTAATAATTACCTTAGATGAGGCTGAAGGTATCTTATATCATGTGGGTGGCTCAGGAGAGACAGCAGGGCCAAATCCGACAAGAAGTAAAACCGTGGGAAGGCCTGCCTAGTCCTGTTTAGGTATGAAGTGAGGGATCGGAAGAAAATTTCTAATTCTTCATACATGTGCTTAAGAATAACTTCTTTAGGAACATCTCCTCCACAGCAGCACTGTATTAAAAAAGGAAAAGGAAATTATACTTAGTATCACATTAATAATAATAATAATAATAATAATAATTATATGACATTGCAATAAAACAAATTAAAAATAAATTTAAAGCAGTAAGAACTATAATATAGTAAAAAAAAAACATTTAAACTATGGAACTGTTTTAACATACAAGGACTGCAATGTTTGTTACGGTTTGACCAGAATGATCAATATACCAATGTCTCATAATAATTATAGAATTTTTTACTGAAATATATGAAAACAAAAGTTAGTATTCAGTTTAACTTTACTGCTGAAATTCTGCAACAAGCATCTGCCCAGCATAAGTAGAATTATATAATTTTTTAGCAATTGAAATATGAACTATATATATTTTTCTCATTTTTTTTTATTTTTTAAATACATTTGAATGAATTCCATAGTATTTATACATAACATCTTAAATAACTATGTACACTATTTATATCAGCCTGACACTATAACAGATCTTAATGTATACAGTTACTTTATAAGTATGTCCAATCCATTATCAGAGTGTCTGATCAATTAATGTATAGTGTCAATCAACAATAAGACTTTTCCTCAAGGGTTGTTGATAAATGGCTTTGGATAAATTCTTAGTTCTTTAATTTTAATTTCCAATAGTGCTGTGGTCTTCAGTAGGCTGTAGATGTCTTCCAAAGTTGATATTGTGTTTGCACTCCATCTTCTTTTTATACACTTCCTTGAAATTGCAAGTATAGTCCATACTAGATACATGTTTGACCTATTCAAATGAGGACTTTCATTCACATTTAATAATACAAAAGCTTCAGTTAAATAAAATGATTCATTAAATAAAGCTTGTAGAAAGTTATTAATACCATTCCAAAATGGCTTAATTTTAACACAATCAAAGAAAATGTGGTTCCAGTCTGCATTGTGTACTTGCTCACATCTCCAGCATCTTCCTTTTATGGAAGAACTAATTTTACTGATTCTATTTGGGATTTAGAATGCTCTGTGAAAGCATTTCCAATTAAAAACTTTCCAGCATTGTGTAAAGGATGTATAGTTTATTGATGATAAGATATTTGTTTTAATATCTTCAGTAAACTGTATTGAGTGTCCTTTTGTTATATATTTCTAGTATGAGGTTTAGGGTGTTGTTTTATAGTTTATCAATACTTTGTAAAACATTGAAATACTGTTTCCCACATCTTAGTCATTATATACGATTTCATATATGTATTTCGTAAATGTAGGTATTTCTTTAAATGACGAATTGTTAATTATTCTACTTAAATCTAGTGAATATGACAGAATACTCCGTAAAGTTAGCCAGTCCTGTTGTGGAATTTTATATGTTGTTTTTATCAGGTTCATATTACGTTACCGAAAGATAACGTAATGGAATGGCCCAAACATCGAAACGGATGCATTTCAAAACTTTTATTGTGGGGGGCTGTGCTACAGTGAGGAAAGGCAAATATCTTAATCTTCACTGTACTGCGATCCCACAATTCAAACTTTGAAATGTGGCCATTTCGATGTTTTGGCCGTTTGATTACGTTATCTTTCGATAAAATAATAGGAAGCTGTTTTTATCAGTTGCATGTCTAAAACTTTTAGTTCTTTGATACATTGGAGCCAATAAACAAATCCTTTCTGTTTCCAAGAATTAATAATTTCTCTACATATTTTATGTGGAAAGTTCTTTGTGTCTATAAATGATGTTAAAAGATCAAACCAGATTTTTAAATCTATATTTGCATTAATAATTTTCCTAAATGAGTCAATGTAATAATTAATTATACAAGTTTTAGTGGGTTTAGTTATGTTATATTGCATACTAATACTTATGTGCCATGACAAATTTTTATCTGTTGTTTGAAATTTTTTTTGTAAATCAAATTAATTTACTGATATTGCAGTTAGTAAAATCTTTACAATTTACAGAGTAATTTGGATTTATCCAATCTGAGATTGTTTTAGATATTGATGCTTTTAATATATGTTTCTATATCAGAAAAGTTTAATCCTCCCTGTTTCCCTGGTCTGATATGATGTATTAAAGCTATTTTGTTTCTTTTGGGAAACCATAAACATTTTATTAGGCATGAATTTATTTCTTTAAGTATATTCCTTTCTGGTAAGAGTTGTATTATCATGGCTATATATATATATATATATATATATATATATATATATATATATATATATAGGATCTTGGGATATATATATATATATATATATATATATATATATATATATATGTGTGTGTGTGTGTGTGTGTGTGTAATAAAAACATCTGTGTATTAGTGTACCTCTTGTCTGTAGAATAAATGATGCCATAAATTGCCTTTGTTGTGAACTAGATACTGACTGATGGGTGGGAACAATAGGGAAATGTCAGTCCAGGCATGCATATTGTGATGTTTGACCCCTGGAAAGAATGCTAATTCCCCATATACCTACCCTAAACAGGACTGTTGTACTTAGAGAATTGCATCGGTTTTGTTAATGTCTTAATGTATGTTTTGTTATTTTTTAGAATGGCAGTATTTGTGTGTTGGTGCTTTTGAGAAAAAAGTAGCCCAATTCCTTGTTGGGTGCATTACACATTTTGTTCTGTTATTAAATGTATAGAATCTGGCTCATCACACCAAAGAAATTAGTATTACCTCAGTTTCTGTTCTGTTATTTCAGTATCTGGACAACTTAATGTTGCAACATAATATCTACTTGCTATTAGCACTGCCATCTTTTTGAATGCCCAAAATGAGAATTTTTTATGGATATGTAGTATTTTTCAAGACAAACTAGTCCAACAGTCATTGCAAAAGAATGAACTTCACTTTTATGCCAAAATAAAAGCTCACTCTAGTAGAATGTGATCTCTTTCTGTTGTTCTGTATAATATTTAAGTGTTTCATATAGAGAATAATCATGTTAACTGTTACAGAAATCTTATGAAACATTTTGTCCATAAATTTTTGTGGTGTATAACTACCCAAAGAAGGACTGCTGTAATTGGAATAGGTGGTAACCCTATTTGATATCCTTTATTATAATTCACTATGCACTTTATAATAACATTACTTTCAGGTACACAACACCAGCAAGGTGGAATCTAAGAAGAAAGAGATGAAAGGGCCAAATGTCAAGTTATCAGTAGTTCAAAACTGAGTAAAACACTGAATCTCAGGAGGCTGTACCACTCTTGACAGAGGGACAAGAGATACCGTGGGTCCTGCAATGGGCAAATGTACTGTTATACAATATCATACCAGTTGTTATTAAATATATGAGTCCTACAAGAGCAAATTCATGAACTACCAGATCTCACTTGTGTCTTGGCATGTGCAAATTAGTCAGAAAAAATACTTTTCTTAATTCATGAGATGAGTATACCCATCTAAACATTTTATAACCCCCTGTTTAATGAAGAACAGATGCACATACCTCAAACTAAGTCATGTCAGTAGCTTGGCCTGTGATATGTATTCCTACCAAAATGACTTCTTGTCTGTCCTCTGTGGTTACTATATAAATTTGAAGCTTTTAGTGTTGACCCGCCACCTATAATTGCACATCATTTGAAAATATTGGGCTGTATACATAATCATAGATTGAATGTATTACAGCCATCCTCTCTGTCCATGAATAAGTGCAGCTAACCTGCTATTCACATAGGTCACCTATGTTAACATGTAATGGCCATGAATAAGCATAAGCAAATACATTTGTAATGAGATATGAGAAATGATGTAACCCAGCACATGTTAATAAAGCAATCTCTCAGCTACATGCGATTCATAGTCAAACTTCCACATTATCCGCAGATTTGTTGTAAAAAGTGAAGTTGCACCTATTATATCTATCTTGTAATCCATGAACTTGCTGTTAGTTTAATGGCTTACATTGCTGATTCTGTAAAAATGATTTAATTTGTCTTTCTCTGCCTTAATCCCTTGTTCTGTATCATTATTACGCATACAATGCCACAGTCATGCATAAAATCATCAATCAAATAACACAATAATGAAAGCATGACGACCCACATAATTATATACACATGCAGAGTCTAGCCAACTATCTACTTGCTGAAGTAATGTTTGCACTATTGACAGTAGTAAGGTAAGCAATTTGTTAACACAGCCTTCCTTTCATTAGGCCCAGTCACATTCTTGTACTCATAATACTGTCAATTATCATTCTTCAGTGACACTCACGAATCTCTTAGTAAAGACCCATGTTGAACCAACAAACCACTG
Source organism: Protopterus annectens (assembly GCF_019279795.1). NCBI lineage: Eukaryota > Metazoa > Chordata > Ceratodontiformes > Protopteridae > Protopterus > Protopterus annectens. Next base: position 118,927,292 of record NC_056726.1, on the reverse strand, counting down.
ATACACAGTAGACAGGTAGACTGATTGCTGACTGCTTTACAGCATAAAAGGGGTGCTGTACTCCAGTGTGCCGTCCTTTGGATGAGATGTTAAAATAAGGCCCCATCTGCTTGAGCTGGTGGTAGCTCAGGTGAGTGTTGAAGATCCCATGGCACCTATCGAAAAGCATAGAGGAAGTTCCCTGATGCCCTGGTCAAATTACCCTAGTAGTATAAACACCAGCTCTGGTCTCCTTTGAAAAGGAGCTACTAGTCTAGTGGGACTAACCTAGTCTACAAAAGATGAATAAATACATAAACATCCTTGCCAGATGCCTATAAATGACAATGTCTATCCTCAGCAATGTGTACCGCACTCACCAAAAGTAAAACCAAACACCACACATCAGTGGAGTAAGATGAGCAAACCCCATAAGGCAAACAAACAGACCCCCCAGGATTCTTGACAAGGGGACTCTATTGTACAACACACAGATGCCCCATTTACCAGAATGAAAAAGGAAAAGATAAGAGTTAGTCGTTTATCTGTTGCCAGGATTCGCCAGGTTATGCATGCACTGAAGTCACTACACCACAGGTACCAGTGTGATTCTGTCATAGTCCATGTGGGTGTTAATGACCTGAGATGTACTTCTCCTGACTATATGAGGAGATACATTGCTGATCTTTCTGATAATGTGTCTCAGGCAGGTCTGTGCCTTGCACTGAGCAGCATTCAACCTTCACCAAGGATGATGCCACAGTGTGAACAAAAGATAATGGACTTTAGTAATTAGCTTAGTTTCTGGTGTCTTTCCAGGGGATTCAATATTTGTCAATATGGGACAACATATTTAACAAATAACGTTGATTTGCAAAAGGCGGTCTGCACTTGTCTCCTCTAGGCTTCTAATTATTATCTAATACTTTATCCATTTCCTTAGAACCGTTTTTAGGCAATGCCAAATTGACAAGCCAATCAACATAGCAAATAAAATCCAAAGAAACCTAAGGGTGTTACTGCTAGATGATAGGAGATTAAACAAGAAACTCCAGACCGTACAAGCTCTCCTCACTCTGGCGAATATAGAAATCTGTGCGGTTATCAATACCCAGAAATTACTGGGGCAGTGCAAGGCTTCAGTGCCTGCAACACATTTAAAGCATCAGCTGCACAGGCAGGGACAAAAGATGGAGGAGTCTCAGTCTGTATTAGGTTGGTTAAACAGGGTGATTCCCTGGAATGTATCCATGTGCAAGGCGTCATAGACAAAGCTTCATACCATATCCTTAGCAAGCTATAGGTCACCTTTTGTATCCCAAAAATCTCATAGCTTGTACTTAGACCTACCAGACATACTCAGCATTAAACCAAATACCCTATTCATGGGAGACTTTAACTATCCCTGTACAGACTGGGAAGCATACACTGCCTCATACTCACAGGCACAATTATTCCTGGACTTTACTAATACAAATACCCTTCACCAGGGAGTACACATACCAGCCAGAAGTTCAAACATGCTGTACTTGGTGCACACTAATACGGGAGAGTACTACCTCCCAGTGTCATGATTGCAATGTGTACCGCACTCACCAAAAGTAAAACCAAACACCACACATCAGTGGAGTAAGATGAGCAAACCCCATAAGGCAAACAAACAGACCCTCCAGGATTCTTGACACGGGGACTCTATTGTACAACACACAGATGCCCCATTTACCAGAATGAAAAAGGAAAAGATAAGAGTTAGTCGTTTATCTGTTGCCAGGATTCGCCAGGTTATGCATGCACTGAAGTCACTACACCACAGGTACCAGTGTGATTCTGTCATAGGCCATGTGGGTGTTAATGACCTGAGATGTACTTATCCTGACTATATGAGGAGATACATTGCTGATCTTTCTGATAATGTGTCTCAGGCAGGTCTGTGCCTTGCACTGAGCAGCATTCAACCTTCACCAAGGATGATGCCACAGTGTGAACAAAAGATAATGGACTTTAGTAATTAGCTTAGTTTCTGGTGTCTTTCCAGGGGATTCAATATTTGTCAATATGGGACAACATATTTAACAAATAACGTTGATTTGCAAAAGGCGGTCTGCACTTGTCTCCTCTAGGCTTCTAATTATTATCTAATACTTTATCCATTTCCTTAGAACCGTTTTTAGGCAATGCCAAATTGACAAGCCAATCAACATAGCAAATAAAATCCAAAGAAACCTAAGGGTGTTACTGCTAGATGATAGGAGATTAAACAAGAAACTCCAGACCGTACAAGCTCTCCTCACTCTAGTGAATATAGAAATCTGTGCGGTTACCAATACCCAGAAATTACTGGGGCAGTGCAAGGCTTCAGTGCCTGCAACACATTTAAAGCATCAGCTGTACAGGCAGGGACAAAAGATGGAGGAGTCTCAGTCTGTATTAACAACAAACATAACTCTAGGTTGGTTAAACAGGGTGATTCCCTGGAATTTATCCATGTGCAAGGCACCATAGACAAAGCTTCATACCATATCCTTAGCAAGCTATAGGTCACCTTTTGTATCCCAAAAATCTCATAGCTTGTACTTAGACCTACCAGACATACTCAGCATTAAACCAAATACCCTATTCATGGGAGACTTTAACTATCCCTGTACAGACTGGGAAGCATACACTGCCTCATACTCACAGGCACAATTATTCCTGGACTTTACTAATACAAATACCCTTCACCAGGGAGTACACATACCAGCCAGAAGTTCAAACATGCTGTACTTGGTGCACACTAATACGGGAGAGTACTACCTCCCAGTGTCATTTCTTCACTGGTGTGGTCAGACCACAAGGCTGTCTCCTATGAAATAAAAGCCAACTCTGTAACCCCAGCAAACTCTGTAGCGGTTACAAACTATTCCAAAGCAAACTACATTCTATTAATTGATAGTTTGTCAAAATTCAGTTCCCCTCCCAACCCAAAGTTTACAGCAACCTATGTGTAATTGCTCACAGAGACCCGGTATGGACATGTAAATGGCTGTATAGAGGTTGCTATATGTCATAGAAGTAAGCCAAAAACAAACTCTAAAAACAAACAAACCACACTGGTGGAAACCTAGCCATAATAGTATATATAACAAAAGGAGAAAAGTCATGGCTAAAATCAGGAAGAGCAACTCTCATAATGATAGGTCTCTAATTAATCTAAACAGGAAACTAAGAGGAGCAATTAAGTCCAGCAAAGCCAATTGTAAGATCAGGATAGCCTCACAGGCTAAATACAACCACAAGGTCTTTCACAGCTATGACCAAAACATCAAAGGCAGCACATATTATTGTGCTAAACATGTGGTCTATGGTGCCACCCTCACTGCCTAGCAAATTCAGCTCAAACTTTACTTCCCAGTCCCTCCCCGCCTCCTACCATAAAATACATACTAGTATAACCCCCCAACTATTAGTAGGGCGCATGTCCTAGTGGTGCTCCCTAAGGCCAAACACATGGCCTCAATGAGCCCCAACAATATCCCTAGATGCTTTCTAAATAACCTATCAGGACCACTTATGTCACTTTTCAACTATAGCCTTAAAACAGGCTTTAAATGAGAAAAGAGGACTGTAATAGTTACCACACTTCACAAGGGTGAATTATCAAATGACCCCAGAAACTACAGATCTATTAGACAGACTAGTCTAGTATACAAAGCAATGGAACAAATTATAATGGAAATGATCAGCAAAGACAAAGGCAACTTTGAAACCTTGGACACAACCCAGTTTGGCTCTGTCAAGGGAAGGTCATGCCTACTAAACCTGGCGGGCTTCTTTTAATTGTCACCAAGGAATTGGATGAGGGGGAAAACAGTGCATAGGCCTACTTGGACCACATCTGACACAATACCCCACATGAGTGTAGTTGACAAACTCACTTAACTGGGCATAACCCCCTACCTAACTTGCTGGATTACCAGCTGTCTCACAAATAGGACACAGGAAGTCAAGGCTGGTGCTAGCATCTCCAATAGGAGACCAGTCACCAGTGGGGTACCTCAGGGCTCTGTGCTGGGAGTGCACCTATTTGGCATCTACTCCTGAAAGGTAAAGGCTAATGTCAAGGGCTGTTGGCTGATGAAGTTTGCAGATGATTGCAAACTGGCAACTATCACAGACTCCCCCATAACACAAACTTATTACAAGAGGGTCTAACACAGAAGACTGACTGGTGCCAAAGTCACAAATTAAAACTCAGTGCCAAGAAATACATTACAGTGACTTTTTTGAAAACTGTCACCTAGGCTAATTACTCCATTGATTAGATATCCTTAAACTTGAAACAGTAGTCAGGGATCTTGGAACATTTGTCGACAGTAATCTGGTCTTTGACCAAAATGTGGCCAAGGTGGTAAGAAAATCATTTTATGTAGCCCAACTTAAAATTAAGGACATGAAATCCAGGTCCAAGGAAGTCATAGTGCCATATCATTTGGACCTTATTAGACCCACTATTGAATATAATGCCCCTTTGGCATGTGCCTGACCAGATGTATGCAACAGCTGGAATACACACAAAAGACAATCTATGGTTTAGACACATTGTCCTTTTTGGATCACCTTAAAGCTCTATCTCTATACTTGGTCACCTACAGGTTTCTGAAAGGCAATCTATGCCTGACATACAAGGCATCCTCGGATCTAGCTCTGATGGACGTTTTGCACAACTGCAAAATGAACAACATCAAAAGCATTAGATCAGAGGATTTAAATTTTGTGACATAAATAAGACATGCTAGTGAAACAGATATGTGTCTCAGGATTCTCAGGCTCTGGAACAAGCTCCCCATCCATGTGAAGCAGAGTCCATCCCTAACCCTTTTTAAGCATAACACTGACCAATGGATGGGAAATTGAAATTCACCCTGGGTCTGTCCTCCATGCCTCTGATAGACAGAGGCAAACAGTAATGTCCAAACTAACATACACCCTCCCCCCACATAACCTCTGGAAACTTCCTACTTAACATACCCCCCTCGTAAAATACCCATGATACATAGGGACATAATTGGATTGTGTTGCACGGCTGTGCTTATAAAGGCTATAATGGTCATATACTTAGTATATAGGTATGAACCTATGGACCTACAAACTTCAGTACTTCAGAGTTAAATCACTGTATTTCAACCATGTTATTACAATCACTCAAAATAGACATCAAAGTAAATTATATCTCACTGATCACTAATCATTTCCATTGCTGCTGTTGTATTGATTTCCCATTTACAAATGACAGTTTACAGTATTCACCAAAGCCATTACAATATGCCCATTATATCAATAAAGCAAATATTTATTGAAATGAACTCAATAATCTTACCTCATTTGGAACCGTTTAATAATAATTTCTAATATTTCTGTTTACTTTTTCTTACTTTAAAAAATCCATTATTTCATAATTAATTTGACACCTAACTCAAGTAATCCCAAGGTAATATGATGCTGTTGAATTTACTCACATAAGTTCAGGGCCCTTTACACTTTTTGTATGTAAATGACGCTCTTTTATGTTTATTTTTATGGATTGCAGCAATACATAAAGGTGCATGTAACTGGTTTTGGGTAAATGCTCATCTTTAAGTACTTTATACTTTTGCCATAAGTAGGCAAGTTTATCAACATGCCTGGGCATTTCTGTAGGCAACATGATTTACCTCTGCTGACTACAACTGCATATAGATGTTGCACCACTCTTTACAGATTACTGCTACAAAAATCCACTCTCTTTTTAGTAAAAAAAAAAAATACTGTGATGACAGACCAAAGGGCCAGTAATCAAGGAGCCTCATCTTCACCAGTGGCAACAATGAGGGACATACACTGGGAGGATAACAAGTACACTCACAGTATTTCCAGATACACCTCTCTGCATCAAGTGCAATTTCCCTTAAGAGCACACAGAGACCACAGTTAGCCCAGGACTGGTTCCTCCCTCTTTCTCCAGATCCCCAATAAAACTCCTCACTAGCACAGCTATAGAGTTGAGATCTCAGCTGAGTGACCAAACCAAGACCTACCAGCATCCTCTCTCCAACCAGTGCTTTGTGTCCCTACCAAAGTAGCTAGCACACACACACACACACACACACACACACACACACACACACACACACACACACACACACACACTCACACACACACACACACACACACACCTGGGAAAGGCTGGCACAGGTTTATTAGCTATGCTCCCTTCTGCCCAGACTATAAGGTAGTTACCACTGCCACCAGTCAACTCCTTAGCAGCTACTTTAAGCCTCTTAACAAAGGGTATCCAATCGTACTGTGTACTATTAATATTAATACAAATGGTAGTTTGACCAAGAGCAAGGCTGTTAGGAGTGGCCCATACAGTGTCACCAAATAAATATGCAAGTACTCTCAAAACATAAATATCCCTAGACAGATCACAATGAAAGCTTTAAATATATTTAATAATACATAACAAAATAACAAGAAAATACTCAGTATATTCATAGTAAACTCAGAGTTCAAAACCACAGGAAATATTTAAAACAACATTGCATGGCAGTCTCAAATAAGTAAACATATCTAAACTAAGCTTTACTATATTCCTGACTGCATGTAAGAGAGTTATACTGTTTCCTAGAAACTTACTTCATTAGAGTAAAGCAGATGTGGTGAATGGTTCTTGTCAGGTTCAAGACTGAATACAGAATACTCTCTCTCTCTAAGAGACTTCTCAGTTAGTATCTCAAATATTACTGCTGGGATAGCTTGCAGAACGACATCATGTCTTGTCATCTGACTCTCATTCCCAGATGAAACCTCACTGCTAGAAGCCAGCAGTATTTAGCATCTACTTGTAAAAATACACAGACCTCAGATCTTTGGCAAATGCTGGAAGTCATAAAACAAATACATTCCTCCACATTTCAAGACTAGTAATTATTTCACCATAAAGACAATACAGAGAGCTCCCAAGTACAGAGATTGTGTCTCTTGTAGCATCAAAACTAAAATATACCATATTTTATGGCCTAGCCATTAAGTAATTTAATTTCAATTATTTTTCTGAAGTTAACCTCCTGTATTCCAGTTTCCACTGTTAAACTATATATTTAAACAGTTATAATACTGCATGCACATTTCTGTTCTTTTCCATTAGGGCACACTGTGGTTACATTTTAAGCAGAAACACTTTATAAAATACCTTTTTAACACAAGTGTCTGTACAGACCAGGTTGATATACACATGGCATGCAGTTATAATACACTTGTAACATAAGCATCTTATATACATTATGTTGATATTCACAAATGACATATAATTATTTACAAAATTCCAGATAGCTGTGCTGGCAGTATTCCCCTTTCTCACAACTACACACATTGTTATCTAACTAATTGTTGTACTGATGCTGTTTTCCATTGGTTTTCACTTGTGATTTTGAATGTTAACATGAGTATTTCTCTTTAGTGCTGTGCTCTGCCTTAAGGTGTTAGCTGTCAGTTATAAGCTGAAATAATTTACTAACCATACAAGGTTAAAAATCATCATATATACATCCTAGGAGTTATTGAAGATTCTTTATGAAAAGTTAAGGGGAAGTTTGTAACTATTGCATGTTTTACATGTGTTGCAATAAAACAGTGATGGACTTGGAAGAAAGTATAAATGTATCTTTGTTCACGCACAGAGTAGGACAAAGGCACTAAAAGTTGTCAAATAACATGCATATATCCAGAGATACAAATGCTTATTTGTTCTGCAGTTATAAATATAAGTTCTAATTTCTTAACTACATGACTGTTATCAAAACTGCCTGAGAACAAATAAAGCTGCTTTAACATTCAGTATTAATGCAAACAGATTTGTCAGGGGTTCTTGTCATCTAACATGCATAGTTTCTGACATGTTGATTGTTATTTGGAAATGTGGAATATATACTGACGACTTCTATATTTTGCAAATGTATCTGAACAGGGTGTCAAAATGTCGTGTTATACATTATTTGAAAGCTCACAATGAGGTAAATAATTATGTGCAAGGCACCATAGACAAAGCTTATACCATATCCTTAGCAAGCTATAGGTCACCTTTTGTATCCCAAAAATCTCATAGATTGGACTTAGACCTACCAGACATACTCACCATTAAACCAAATACCCTATTCATGGGAGACTTTAACTATCCCTGTACAGACTGGGAAGCATACACTGCCTCATACTCACAGGCACAATTATTCCTGGACTTTACTAATACAAATACCCTTCACCAGGGAGTACACATACCAACCAGAAGTTCAAACATGCTGTGCTTGGTGCACACTAATATGGGAGAGTACTGCCTCCCAGTGTCATTTATTCACTGGTGTGGCCAGACCACAAGGCTGTCTCCTATGAAATAAAAGCCAACTCTGTAACCCCAGCAAACTCTGTAGCAGTTACAAACTATTCCAAAGCAAACTACATTCTATTAATTGATAGTTTGTCAAAATTCAGTTCCCCTCCCAACCCAAAGTTTACAGCAACCTATGTGTAATTGCTCACAGAGACCCGGTATGGACATGTAAATGGCTGTATAGAGGTTGCTATATGTCATAGAAGTAAGCCAAAAACAAACTCTAAAAACAAACAAACCACACTGGTAGAAACCTAGCCTTAATAGTATATATAACAAAAGGAGAAAAGTCATGGCTAAAATCAGGAACAGCAACTCCCATAATGATAGGTCTCTAATTAATTTAAAAAGGAAACTAAGAGGAGCAATTAAGTCCAACAAAGCCAATTTTAAGATCAGGATAGCCTCACAGGCTAAATACAACCACAAGGTCTTTCACAGCTATGACCAAAACATCAAAGGCATCACATATTATTGTGCTAAACATGTGGTCTATGGTGCCACCCTCACTGCCTAGCAAATTCAGCTCAAACTTCACTTCCCAGTCCCTCCCCGCCTCCTACCATGAAATACGTACTAGTATAACCCCCCCAACTATTAATAGGGCACATGTCCTAGTGGTGCTCCCTAAGGCCAAACACATAGCCTCAGTGAGCCCCAACAATATCCCTAGATGTCTTCTAAATAACCTATCAGGACCACTTATGTCACTTTTCAACTATAGCCTTAAAACAGGCTTTAAATGAGAAAAGAGTACTGTAATAGTTACCACACTTCACAAGGGTGAACTATCAAATGACCCCAGAAACTACAGATCTATGAGACAGACTAGGCTAGTATACAAAGCAATGGAACAAATTATAATGGAAATGATCAGCAAAGACAAAGGCAACTTTGAAACCTTGGACACAACCCAGTTTGGCTCTGTCAAGGGAAGGTCATGCCTACTAAACCTGGCGGGCTTCTTTTAATTGTCACCAAGGAATTGGATGAGGGGGAAAACAGTGCATAGTGCCTACTTGGACCACATCTGACACAATACCCCACATGAGTGTAGTTGACAAACTCACTTAACTGGGCATAAACCCCTACCTAACTTGCTGGATTACCAGCTGTCTCACAAATAGGACACAGGAAGTCAAGGCTGGTGCTAGCATCTCCAATAGGAGACCAGTCACCAGTGGGGTACCTCAGGGCTCTGTGCTGGGAGTGCACCTATTTGGCATCTACTCCTGAAAGGTAAAGGCTAATGTTAAGGGCTGTTGGCTGATGAAGTTTGCAGATGATTGCAAATCGGCAGCTATCAGAGACTCTCCCATAACACAAACTTATTACAAGAGGGTCTAATACAGAAGACTGACTGGTGCCAAAGTCACAAATTAAAACTCAGTGCCAAGAAATCCATTACAGTGCCTTTTTTGAAAACTGTCACCTAGGCTAATTACTCCATTGATTAGATATCCTTAAACTTGAAACAGTAGTCAGGGATCTTGGAACATATGTAGACAGTAATCTGGTCTTTGACCAAAATGTGGCCAAAGTAGTAAGAAAATCATTTTATGTAGCCCAACTTAAAATTAAGGACATGAAATCCAGGTCCAAGGAAGTCATAGTGCCATATCATTTGGACCTTATTAGACCCACCATTGAATATGATGCCCCTTTGGCATGTGCCTGACCAGATGTATGCAACAGTTGGAATACACACAAAGGACAATCTATTGTTTAGACACATTGTCCTTTATGGATCACCTTAAAGCTCTATCTATATACTTGGTCACCTACAGGTTTCTGAAAGGCAATCGATGCCTGACATACAAGGCATCCTTGAATCCAGCTCTGATGGATGTTTTGCACAACTGCAAAATGAACAACATCAAAAGCATTAGATCAGAGGATTAAAATTTTGTGTCATAAATAAGACATGCTGGTGAGACAGATATGTGTCTCAGGATTCTCAGGCTCTGGAACAAGCTCCCCATCCATGTGAAGCAGAGTCCATCCCTAACCCTTTTTAAGCATAACACTGACCAATGGATGGGAAATTGAAATTCACCCTAGGTCTGGCCTCTATGCCTCTGATAGACAGAGGCAAACAGTAATGTCCAAACTAACATACACCCTCCCTCCACATAACCTCTGGAAACTTCCTAATTAACATACCCCCCTCGTAAAATACTCATGATACATAGAGGCATAATTGGCTGTGCTTATAAAGGCTCTGGTGGTCATATACTTAGTATACAGGTATGAACCTATGGACCTACAAACTTCAGTACTTCAGAGTTAAATCACTGTATTTCTACCATGTTATTACAATCACTCAGAATAGACATCAAAGTAAATTATATCTCACTGATCACTAATCATTTCCATTGCTGCTGTTGTATTGATTTCCCATTTACAAATGACAGTTTACAGTATTCACCAAAGCCATTACAATATGCCCATTATATCAATAAAGCAAATATTTCTTGAAATGAACTCAATAATCTTAACTCATTTGGAACTGTTTGATAATAATTTCTAATATTTCTGTTTACTTTTTCTTACTTTAAAAAATCCATTATTTCATAATTAATTTGACACCTAACTCAAGTAATCCCATGGTAATATGGTGCTGTTGAATTTACTCACATAAGTTCAGGGCCCTTTACACTTTTTGTATGTAAATGAGGCTCTTTTATGTTTATTTTTATGGATTGCAGCAATACACAAAGGTGCATGTAACTGGTTTTGGGTAAATGCTCATCTTTAAGTACTTTATACTTTTGCCATAAGTAGGCATGTTTATCAACATGCCTGGGCATTTCTGTAGGCAGCATGATTTACGTCTGCTGACTACAACTGCATATAGATGTTGCACCACTCTTTACAGATTACTGATACAAAAATCCGCTCTCTTTTTAGTAAAAAAAAAAAAAATACTGCGATGACAGACTAATGGACCAGTAATCAAGGAGCCTCATCTTCACCAGTGGCAACAGTGAGGGACATACACTGGGAGAATAACAAGTACACTCACAGTATTTCCAGATACACCTCTCTGCATCAAGTGCAATTTCCCTTAAGAGCACACAGAGACCACAGTTAGCCCGGGACTAGTTCCTCCCTCTTTCTTCAGATCCCCACTAAAACTCCTCACTAGCACAGCTATAGAGTTGAGATCTCAGCTGAGTGACCAAACCAAGACCTACCAGCATCCTCTCTCCAACCAGTGCTTTGTGCCCCTATCAAAGTAGCTAGCACACACACACATACCCCCACACACACACACACACACACACACACACATACACCCCCCCCACACACACACACACACACACACACACACACATACACACCTGGGAACGGCTGGCACAGGTTTATTAGCTATGCTCCCTTCTGCCCAGACTATAAGGTAGTTACCACTGCCACCAGTCAACTCCTTAGCAGCTACTTTAAGCCCCTTAACAAAGGGTATCCAATCGTACTGTGTACTATTAATATTAATACAAATAGTAGTTTGACCAAGGGCAAGGCTGTTAGGAGTGGCCCATACAGTGTCACCAAATAAATATGCAAGTACTCTCAAAACGTAAATATCCCTAGACAGATCACAATGAAAGCTTTAAATATATTTAATAATACATACTAAAATAACATGGAAATACTCAGTATATTCATAGTAAACTCAGAGTTCAAAACCACAGGAAATATTTAAAACAACATTGCATGACAGTCTCAAATAAATAAACATATCTAAACTAAGCTTTACTATATTCCTGACTGCATGTAAGAGAGTTATACCGTTCCCTAGAAACTTACTTCATTAGAGTAAAGCAGATGTGGTGAATGGTTCTTGTCAGGTTCAAGACTGAATACAGAATACTCTCTCTCTCTAAGAGACTTCTCAATTAGTATCTTAAATATTACTGCTGGGATAGCTTGCAGAACGACATCATGTCTTGTCATCTGACTCTCATTCCCAGACGAAACCTCCACTGCTAGAAGCCAGCAGTATTTAGCATCTACTTGTAAAAATACACAGACCTCAGATCTTTGGCAAATGCTGGAAGTCATAAAACAAATACAGTCCTCCACATTTAAAGACAATACAGAGAGCTCACAAGTACAGAGATTGTGTCTCTTGTAGCATCAAAACTGAAATATACCATATTTTATGGCCTAGCCATTAAGTAATTTAATTTCAATTATTTTTCTGAAGTTAACCTCCTGTATTCCAGTTTCCACTGTTAAACTATATATTTAAATAGTTATAATACTCCATGCACATTTCTGTTCTTTTCCATTAGGGCACACTGTGGTTACATTTTAAGCAGAAACACTTTATAAAATACCTTTTTAACACAAGTGCCTGTACAGACCAGGCTGATATACACATGGCATACAGTTATAATACACTTGTAACATAAGCATCTTATATAAATCATGTTGATATTCACAAATGACATATAATTATTTACAAAATTCCAGATAGCTGTGCTGGCAGTATCTCCTTTTCTCACAAATACACACATTGTTATCTAACTAATTGTTGTACTGATACTGTTTTCCATTGGTTTTCACTTGTGATTTTGAATGTTAACATGAGTATTTCTCTTTAGTGTTATGCTCTGCCTTAAGGTGTTAGCTGTCAGTTATAAGCTGAAATAATTTACTAACCATACAAGGTTAAAAATCATCATATATACATCCTAGGAGTTATTGAAGATTCTTTATGAAAAGTTAAGGGAAAGTTTATAACTATTGCATGTTTACATGTGTTGCAATAAAACAGTGATGGACTTGGAAGAAACAGTATAAATGTATCTTTGTTCACACACAGAGTAGGACAAAGGCACTAAAAGTTGTCAAATAACATGCATATATCCAGAGATTCAAATGCTTATTTGTTCTGCAGTTATAAATATAAGTTCTAATTTCTTAACTACATGACTGTTATCAAAGCTACCTGAGAACAAATAAAGCTGCTTTAACATTCAATATTAATGCAAACAGATTTGTCAGCGGTTCTTGCCATCTAACATGAATAGTTTCTGACATGTTGATTGTTATTTGGAAATATGGAAAATATACTGACGACTTCTACATTTTGCAAATGTATCTGAACAGGGTGTCAAAATGTCGTGTTATACATGATTTGAAAGCTCACAATGAGGTAAATAATTCTGGTACTTATACTGTGGCTCTATGGGGTACCATTTCACATATAGAACAATTTATTTAGCCATATCCTTAATGAGGTATACCAAAAGTAGCAAGTAAGATGAATTATAAAGGCACAATCATTTCTTATACTGCAGGCTGAAGGCCTCTGAATAAGGCTATTATTTTACATTTTTTGGATTGTATCATTTCTGTTATGTAAGCACTTTTTGACTCATCATTTCAGAACACCACTTATGCAAAAAAAAGAAAAAAAACTTTCAGTTCACAGTAGGCAATTTCCTATTAAAACTTCAGATATCAAGGACCTCAGTTAACCACTGTTGCTGAAAGAGTTAAACAGAAAAGGAAAAAAATGAAATAGAGCATATAATAGTAAAAGATGACATGTACATTATGTTAGTGGTATATTTATTCACTGCTTGACCACTGTAAAGCGTATTCTCATTTTTACAGTTCATAGTAACATGAAGAATAGTGCATTTGTATCCAGTAACTACCTCACAGTGTCTGACAAGCTGCCATTTTCTAGACTCTTTACTCTAGTGAACTTTCAACATGGCATCACTGGCATATTTTTACTTAGAGACTGTGGACAGAAAGAGACTTAGTCCATTCCTGATAGGAAAACTGCTATTAGCCTGCTGAGGCCTATACTGTAAAACATCACGAATCCTTAATTAGTAGTGCTCAATTTATGTGGAATTTTGCTGTTCAATTATTTGATGATCATGAAATGAGAAGGCTACAGAACAGTAAAATTGATTTTCTGGTATAATTGATCAGATATGAAGCACAGTGACAGAATTGCAAAGGCAGAAAAGTGAGATTTAATATTTGGTTTCCTAACTGTAAACTTTATTGTATTTGATTTCCTGTGAATTTTCTTTGATTGCAAAGGCAGAAAAGTGAGATATAATACTTGCTTTCTTAACTGCAAACCGATTGTATTTGATTTACTGTGACTTTTCCATGTAGCTTTGCAGTATAGGTACACCTTTCGTATTCTACTTGTTATAAGTTTGTCTTGGGATCCCTTAAGCTCATCAGAAGCTGAATTCATTAAGACTTATAATACAAAGATTCAGTGCCTTTCCAATGCTGTTCCACTGTAATGTTAACTCAGAGCAGTTTAAAATAAATTTGGGGTTATGGGAGGCTTTGCTCCCCACTATGGGTTGAAAGCAACAACCTCAGAAAGCATTGATTTTACTATAGTAATTCCATTTACACTAATTTCAAGGAATGAGTCACGATAACTCAGAACAAATCCATCTCTCCTAAAAGGTAGCAGCAAGTTTTACTTAATACAACAATGGTTAATTTTCCTGTTTTCAGTTTTTTGTGCTGTACTTTCATTTACATATTAGGTGCATATTTTCCCTAGGAAGTATAGCACAGAATTTTTCTTCAGACTGGTAAACTGATTTTTTTATTTGCTTTTTTACATCTTTGCTCATTATCTGGTTCTTCTTTATTTGGCATGCTTTGCTTTTTGATTTGAGTCACCACCATCATCATCATCAGTGCCCTACTTTCCTATTTTTTCTACATGGGGTGGGGTATCATGTTAACTGTCGCAAACTCTCTCGATTCAGTGTCACACTCCTGCCTTCTTCAACACTCATGCCTGAATTTTGTAGATGGTCTTTCAGACAATCCATCCACCTCTTTGATGGACATCCTCGCTTTCTCTTACCTTCTTCCTCTCTATCCCAAATCTTCCATATCAGATTGTCTTCTGCTTTCCTGCATGTGTCCAAACCACCATAATCTGTTCTCTTTGATCTTTTCTACAATTGGTGCTACCTTGGCTTCTGCTCTTATGTCCTCATTTCTTCGTCTGTCCCACAGTGTGCATGCATCCTACCACCCTTCTCAGATGCTTCATTTCCATCACCTCTAACTTCTTCAACTGTTCTGTCTTTACTGCCCAGGTTTCTGTACCATACAGTAGTACTGGTTGCACCACTGTATTTTACACCTTACCTTTTAGCTTCTATGGCATTCCTCTGTCATAGACTATACCAGACACGCTATGTCAGTTGGCTGCACCTCCTCTGATTCTAGCTTTGACCTCCAAGAAAGCAAATAGAATAAGAAAAACTCACTTTAATAAAACAACAAAGCTTTTGGGAATGTCCCTTCTTCAGTGTTAATCAAGATGGCATTTGAATTTAAGCATACATATATATACAAAGTAACCCAAACCACCTGAACCAGCCAACCTATAAAAACATGAACTAAAAACCTAATTAATTAACATTTAAAAACACATACATTCATTAAAATATGCATGTATTAGAGCAAATATATCTTATACAAACATATGACAACTTCATAACAGAATATCTAACATATCCAATTATATCTCCTAATATTCAATGATATTGATTTTCCCTAAATTCTAGTATTGGTTTAACAGTAATCATACTGTTTAGACCCGGTTTCTTATCTGCATGAAGTCTTATGATCCACTTATATTCAGTGATATCTAACTTATTAATCATATCTCCCAGTCTTAAACTTTTATTTATCACTTCTAAGACCTTAAATTTAAAGTTGTGCAATGTGTCTATCTCTGTCCTGTGTTGTACTAGGGCATTAGAAGGTATGTTTCTTCTCATCTCAGATTTATGTTCAATGATTCGTTCTTTTAATGTCCTTAAACATTTACCTACATAAAAACTTGTGCATTGTGTGCAGGTAGCGAGATAAACAACCATTATAGTTCTACACGTTGCCTGGCATTTCATTTCGTATCTAATCTTATTCACAGGGTGTTCGAAAAACTTTTTTACACAAATACCTGAACAGCAACTACAAGCATGGCATGGTATTGTGCCAGTAATGTGTGTTTCCATTTGCAAAATATTCATTTCAAAGTCTTTGTAGCATAGTCTTTTCTTTAAATTGTACATATTCTTATATGCAAACCTTGGCACATATCCTAATATTTTACTAAGCTCGAGTTGAGCCGTTAAAATACGCCAATTCTTTCTAATTACTGCTTCAACGTGTTTTGTCATATTATTATAAGTGGTTATATACCTCAAGGTAACGTATGAATCACTAGTTTCTCCTTGTTAGGTTATAGAATCAGTAAAGAAAGGGTGTGCATAAGTATTCCTATTTTTCAAAACATTATCCCTTATTTCATTTACATATCTCATATTATAACCTCTATCTTGAAATTCCTGACAAAGTATATCCATCTGTAGCTGGCATCTATTTACATCAGTATTAAGCCTGCTAATTCTTAACAGTTGACTCTTAACTATTCCATTAAATATATGTTGTGCATGCATACTTTTAGCATGTGTGTATCTGTTAACCTGCACATTTTTCTTAAAAACACAAGTTTCTAACTCATTACCACTACCCTTATATAACTCAACATCCAGAAAGGATATTTTGGTGCTAGATGAATTCATTGTAAATTTAAAAAAAATGAGTGGTGTTATTTAAGTAAGATGCAAAATCATTCAACTGTTGTTTATTGCCTTTCCATAGGAGAAACAGTCATCTACAAAGCGTTGGTAGAACAATAAATTGTTCTTATATTCATTTTGTTCACTAAAAACATATTGCTTCTCCCATTGGCTTAGCACAATATTGGCGAATGTATTTGCCATGGGAGTACCCATGGCTACGCCTGATACTTGTAGGTAAGGCTGTTTATTAAATAAGAAAACATTCTTATCCAAAACAATCTCTTTTGCACTACATATAACTTCAATATCTCTCCCTGTCATATTTGAATTTCCACATAAGAAATCACGGATGGCATCAATCCCATAGTTGTTAGGTATAACAGTGAATAGAGAAGCTATGTTCATAGTTACCATAATAAATTCACAATTCCTATTATTGTCGTACCATTGGTATAATTTCTTCAAAAAATCTCCTGTATCTTTTATATAACTAGGGCATAAATTTAGATATTTACTTAATTTTTCCTGGACAAATACAGATAATGGTTCTGTTGACCAACCCCTTCCAGACACTATAGGTCTCATTGGTTAAGGATATCAGAGATTTATGCAGTTTGGGTATTCCATATATTATTGGAATCACAGGAGTTGATACTGTTAAATAGTTAAAAAGCTCTAGTGAAATATCGCCTTGTGTCTGTGAATCATAAACAAACATATTCACATCACTAATAATTTTTCTAACTTCAACAAATGTGATTTCTTTGAATGTTTTCCTATCATACAAAAAAATCATGCATTAATTCATTATATGTTTCTTTGTCAAAAATGACTGTAGCTCCCCCCTTATCAGCCTGCTTGATTATAATATTCTTGTTATTAATCAAGGCTCTATAGGCTTGATGCTCATCATATGTAAGATTGAATAATCTAAAGTTCATTTTAAATCTATTTGCATCATTGTATAACTGTCTTAACTCATCCTCACATGTAGAACTAAATGCATTAAGTATGGGAACATTATTGACAATAAATGCACTTTTTTTCTTTAATTTATCATAAACTTCATTGTGCATTCCCCCATATATAATTTTTAATCTGACATTTCTAATAAATATTTTTAAATCAGTTAGTGCCTCCACAATAGTTTCATTACAGCTTAAAATTTATTGTAGGCCTTTATTCAGAAGGCTTTCCATATCGTCAGTCACAGCAATAGTTGATAAATTTACGATGGAAGAATTCGGCTTACCAGTCATTTGTGCCCCTGTTTGCTGCTTGGTAGAGGGCTGTTGTTCTTCCTTTTTCCCCCGCTTATATTGAAGCGTTGTTTGGAACGACCCCTCGATAGAGGGCATCCCTTGATATCCACCTTCTCTGGTAGATTTGGCACAATAGGTTGTGATAGGTTTAAAAAAAACTCTGGTTGTTTAACATTGGTTTTTAAGCCCCGAGATGGTGAGTAGAAGCTCAAGCGAAGAGCCCACTGCTGTGTGCAAAATTGCTGATGCTTGGTTCCTGTTCATATGCTCTCTCCTACGAATCACATTATGTGTAACATCTCCACCTTCATTACTAGTCTCACGATCGGATCGCTGTTGTATGACAGGCCGTCCCTCATTTGTAGGCGGGTTCTCTTCAACTTCAAAACCATCTAATTCAACCATTCTATTAGATTTTTCTTTTCATTGAATAATTGCATTATTTTTATTAGGGTAAGCTCTGGGCCAAGAGAAAATATGACCAAGTTTGAAATCATTGATATCTCTTAGCAGTTTTTGTTGTTTAACCCCTTGCAATTTATTGTCCAAAATATTTGTTCTATTCAGCATTAGCTGATAAGACACTGATATGCATGTGAAGTCACTTCAATTTACAAGTTCATTCTCAATTTTTAGCATCTCTTCAGACAATACTTTCTCTATTGGCAGGAAAACATCATTCATTAACTGCATGTATTCTCTACTTAATTTTAAATTCAATTGTTGCCAGGTCTTTAGAAGCTCAGGGTAAGTGTTAGCATAGGCAGGCATCTTTAATATGCGCAAGTCTCTGGGAACTATGTTAAATTCAAGATACACTGAAAAACTCAAGCGCTGCCACTGAAACCTCTTAAAAGTTTGTGCCTTCCTTTCCAGCTGGATTAATAGATTGTTAAGATGTTCATTCTTCTCGGGAGTCGAAGTTATGCGAATCTCTTTATTGCCCATGACATGCGATATCAGTGGATTGCCAGATAATAGTAGCAGATCATGTATAGACTTCAAAATGGCATTTGAATTTAAGCATATATATATATATATATATATATATATATATATATACAAAGTAACCCAAACCACCTGACACAGCCAACCTATAAAAACATGAACTAAAAACCTAATTAATTAACATTTAAAAACACATACATTCATTAAAAATTAAGTAGAATACATGCAGTTCAAGTGACTTTACATGTATATCAGCATTTTATCAGCTAATGCTAAATAGAACAAATATGTTGGACAATAAATTGCAAGCAGTTAAACAACAAAAACTGCTAAGAGATATCAATGATTTCAAACTTGGTCATATTATCTCTTGGCCTAGAGCTTACCCTAATAAAAATAATGCAATTTTTCAATGAAAAGAAAAATCTAATAGAATAGATGAATTAAATGGTTTTGAAGTTGAAGAGAACTAGCCTACAAATGAGGGACAGCCTGTCGTACAACAGCGATCTGATCGCGAGACTAGTAATGAAGGTGGAGATGTTACACATAATGTGATTCATGGGAGAGAGCATATGAACAGGAACCAAGCATCAGCGATTTTGCACACAGCAGTGGGCTCTTCGCTTGAGCATCTACTAACTACAGAAGAGCCATCTCGGGGCTTAAAAACCAATGTTAAATGACCAGATGTTTTTTTAAACCTCTCACAACCTATTGTGCCAAATCTACCAGAGAAGGTGGATATCAAGGGACACCCTCAATCGAGGGGTAGTTCCAAACAAAGCTTCAATATAAGCGAATGGAAGAGGAAGAACAACAGCCCTCTACCAAGCAGCAAACAGGGGCGCAAAAGACTGGTAAGCCGAATTCTTCCATTGTAAATTTATCAACTATTGCTGTGACTGACGATATGGAAAGCCTTCTGAATAAAGGCCTACAATTCATTTTAAGCTGTAATGACACTATTGTGGAGGCACTAACTGATTTAAAAATATTTATTAGAAATGTCAGTTTAAAAATGATATATGGGGGAATGCACAATGAAGTTTATGATAAATTAAAGAAAAAAAGTGCATTTATTCCCAATAATGTTCCCATACTTAATGCATTTAGTTCTATATGTGAGGATGAGTTAAGACAGTTATACAATGATGCAAATAGATTTAAAATGAACTTTAGATTATTCAATGTTACATATGATGAGCATCAAGCCTATAGAGCCTTGATTAATAACAAGAATATTATAATCAAGCAGGCTGATAAGGGGGGGGGCTACAGTCATTTTTGACAAAGAAACATATAATGAATTAATGCATGATTTTTTTGTATGATAGGAAAACATTCAAAGAAATCACATTTGTTGAAGTTAGAAAAATTATTAGTGATGTGAATATGTTTGTTTATGATTCACAGACACAAGGCGATATTTCACTAGAGCTTTTTAACTATTTAACAGTATCAACTCCTGTGATTCCAATAATATATGGAATACCCAAACTGCATAAATCTCTGATATCCTTAACCAATGAGACCTATAGTGTCTGGAAGGGGTTGGTCAACAGAACCATTATCTGTATTTGTCCAGGAAAAATTAAGTAAATATCTAAATTTATGCCCTAGTTATATAAAAGATACAGGAGATTTTTTGAAGAAATTATACCAATGGTACGACAATAATAGGAATTGTGAATTTATTATGGTAACTATGAACATAGCTTCTCTATTCACTGTTATACCTAACAACTATGGGATTGATGCCATCCGTGATTTCTTATGTGGAAATTCAAATATGACAGGGAGAGATATTGAAGTTATATGTAGTGCAAAAGAGATTGTTTTGGATAAGAATGTTTTCTTATTTAATAAACAGCCTTACCTACAAGTATCAGGCGTAGCCATGGGTACTCCCATGGCAAATACATTCGCCAATATTGTGCTAAGCCAATGGGAGAAGCAATATGTTTTTAGTGAACAAAATGAATATAAGAACAATTTATTGTTCTACCAACGCTTTGTAGATGACTGTTTCTCCTATGGAAAGGCAATAAACAACAGTTGAATGATTGTGTATCTTACTTAAATAACACCACTCATTTTTTTTAAATTTACTATTAATTCATCTAGCACCAAAATATCCTTTCTGGATGTTGAGTTATATTAGGGTAGTGGTAATGAGTTAGAAACTTGTGTTTTTAAGAAAAATGTGCAGGCTAACAGATACACACATGCTAAAAGTATGCATGCACAACATATATTTAATGGAATAATTAAGAGTCAACTGTTAAGAATTAGCAGGCTTAATACTGATGTAAATAGATGCCAGCTACAGATGGATATACTTTGTCAGGAATTTCAAGATAGAGGTTATAATATGAGATATGTAAATGAAATAAGGGATAATGTTTTGAAAAATAGGAATACTTATACACGCCCTTTCTTTACTGATTCTATAACCTCACAAGGAGAAACTAGTGATTCATACGTTACCTTGAGGTATATAACCACTTATAATAATATGACAAAACACGTTGAAGCAGTAATTAGAAAGAATTGGAGTATTTTAATGGCTCAACCTGAGCTTAGTAAAATATTAGGATATGCGCCAAGGTTTGCATATAAGAATATGTACAATTTAAAGAAAAGACTATGCTACAAAGACTTTGAAATGAATATTTTGCAAATGGAAACACACATTACTGGCACAATACCATGCCATGCTTGTAGTTGCTGTACTTGTATTTGTATAAATAAGTTTTTCGAACACCCTGTGAATAAGATTAGATATGAAGTGAAATGCCAGGCAACGTGTAGAACTATAATGGTTGTTTATCTGGCTACCTGCACACAATGCACAAGTTTTTATGTAGGTAAATGTTTAAGGACATTAAAAGAATGAATCACTGAACGTAAATCTAAGATGAGAAGAAACATACCTTCTAATGCCCTAGTACAACACAGGTCAGAGATAAACACATCACACAACTTTAAATTTAAGGTCTTAGAAGTGATAAATAAAAGTTTAAGACTGTGAGATATGATTAATAAGTTAGATGTCACTGAATATAAGTGGATCATAAGACTGCATGCAGATAAGAAACTGGGTCTAAACAGTCTGATTACTGTTAAACCAATACTAGAATTTAGACAAAAACAATATCATTGAATATTAGGAGATATAATTGGATATGTTAGATATTCTGTTATGAAGTTGTCATATGTTTGTATAATATATATTTGCTCTAATATATGCATATTTTAATGAATGTATGTGTTTTTAAATGTTAATTAATTAGGTTTTTAGTTAATGTTTTTATAGGTTGGCTGTTTCAGGTGGTTTGGGTTACTTTGTATATATACATATATATATATGTATGCTTAAATTCAAATGCCGTTTTGATTAACACTGAAGAAGGGACATTCCCAAAAGCCTTGTTGTTTTATTAAAGTGAGTTTTTCTTATTCTATTTGCTTCCTTGGATGTTACTGGTTCTAAAATAGAAAGGACTTAGAACTATGGTTGATATTTGTTTTCTCTAGCTTTGACCTCGTCATTCACACTTCCCTTCTCCTCAACTACCCTTCCCAGATACTTGAAGCTGTTTACCACTATCCTTCTTTCTATCTCTATTATCAGCTTCTTCTGATTTCCCCAGTTTGCTGCCATTACCACTGTCTTATCTTTGGTTAGTTTCATTCCACGTGCCTTCAGTTTTGCATTCCATTCTTCTGTCCTTTGCTGAAGTTCTAGCTCAGAGTCTGCTTGTACTGCCACATTGTCTGCATACAGCAACTTTGTTCATCTGCCCCCTCTGACCTGTTTGCTAATGTAGTCCATCACAAGTATAAACAGCAGTGGGCTCAGAGCTGAACCATAGTGAACACCACCCACTGCCACTGGGAACCCCTCTATGAGGCTGAACACTGTTCATACTTGAGCCATTGGATCCTTGTACATAGTCTGCACTAATTCTACCAATGTTTCTGGGACTTCAAACCACTGCAGTACTGCCCAGATCAGCTTTCTTGGGAACTTGTCATATGCTTTCTCCAAGTCCAGGAATGCCCAATTGGACTCTCTCCTCATCTGTAGCTTCTTCTCAAGTATCTGTTTCACTGCAAACATCAGGTCAATTGTGCTGCATCCTGATCTAAATCCAAACTGCTCACCTCCCATCTTACATTCTACTACTCTGCATATCCTTTTATCAATCATCCTCTCCAGAACTTTCATACAATGTGATAGGAGTTTGATGCATCTGTATTGCTCACAGTTGTGGATGTCCTTTTTGTTCTTGTACACTTGGGCACAAGTATGCTTATTCTCCAGTCATCTGCGATACACCTTTATCTCCCCACTGCTATTAGTACCATCAGGTGCCATTTCTTCCCTCTCTCACCCAGCATATTTATTATATCTGCTGTGACCTCATGTGAGCCTGCTGCTTTCCCTGACTTCATCTTCCTTAGTGCTGTTCTTACTTCTCCTAGGGTGGGCCCCTCTTCTTCTCACATTGTAGGCTGTTTCTGGGGAAGTACAGCTTCTGTGGAGTTTTCTTCATTCAGAGGCTGCTGGAAATATTTGAGTATGTATTTGATTTCTTTAATAATGCTTTTTTTATCAATTATCTTTATGCGGTATTACTGGCTCACTGTTTTTTAATGTTTAGCCAATCAGGAATTTTCTTTCTATAAGCCATTTCCTAAGTAGAAATACTAACACTTTCAAAGTGATCATAGACAAATCTGCCTTAATTTTGCTTGCTTTATTTATATATTTGTGGATATATGTATCTGTTGGCAGCAGCTACTAATAGCCACTACCACAATATCCAAAAACTTTCTGAATTCAAACCAAAACCATTTTGAGGGACTTATTTTTAATGCTTTCACAGGCAGGCTACTTTTGTTGTGCTTCTACTGGCATGCAGCTGAGACTTTCCGGTACCACAGACCATATTACTGTAATAAGTTGCAAAAATTGTGCGTCTGTATGTGCACATATATGTTTTGTTATTAACAATTATCTCTCTTTCCAATACTACATAAATGGCTTGTGCCCTGCCTTCTCTCAAAACTCACTCCTGAACATTATTCTGCCTGTAATATTCCCACATATTTGATTATTTCTACGAGATTTGTTCCTCCCCTTTTATAAAGATCCAACATCTAGTTATTTTTATCTCATTTCATTATTATGAATTATTCATTCATTCATTCATTCATTCATTCATTCATTCATTCATTCAGTACATTTATACCTGGTTCAACTTTTAATTTCTATTTTCTAGTAATTGTGTTTTTGGTAGTCAGTTACATTAGATTTGATATGGCATTACTATATCTAGGCAATTTAAATCCTATGTTCCAGCTCAAAAGAATCATCCCTTAATTACAACAATTTCCTCACCAAACATTTCCGACAAAGTACTCTGTAGGAAAGTTTTGAAATCTGCCAACTAAATGCACTTTAAAAAAACAAAAAAAAAATAAAACCTCTCTCCTTTCTCTTGCACCACAATCATTTATTTCTACTTAAGTAAAAATTTCTGAAGTCTGCTTGAAGTATAAAAATACAAATGCAAACGCTTCCAAGCAAAAAATGCTAAACCATTTGGACTGGTCTATATTAAACCAGAGAACACTTAAAAAAGTGAAATCTGATTTATCGACCATATGTAACTGAAAGCTTACAATCCCGAATACTCGGAACAGCGATTTTTTTCCCCAGGGAAAATAATCGCTGTTCCAAAACAAAACAAACAAAAAAATCCCCTTTAAAACAATACATAAAGTGGGGGGCTTCACCCCCCACACCCCCCCTAATTAAATATACCCACTCCGAGATCGCACTATAGTGCTGAAAATGGCAAAATAATGAAGCGACCAAGCAAATTCTTTCCCAGGGAAAGAATTCACTTAAAAGCTGCTTCGGAATTTTGTCTTTTCATTCTTTTAATTTTGATAAAGGCACATTCCAAAGAATGCGTCTTTGATCACTTAATAGGAACCCATTTGGGCTTGGGTGCTTACAACAGAGACATATATATGTTGTCCCACTGTTCCCTGGTAAATTACCTTTCCATTCTTTCTCCACAATCTTTTTTAATCCTCTTTGATCAATTCTTACATCTACCTTGCAATACTTTATATGCCATACTAATTAACCCCACTTAACAGCTGCTTCTGTTCTAGCCTCAGCCCAGGTACCAGACCAGGTCTTTCACATATCAGTCCCCCATTCCTTTGTCTATGCTTATACTCAGTTAACAGTCCCTAGTAGGGAAAGCAGTCTCTAGCCTGTAGTCTAAACTTCTGCTTGGCCTCCATCCACTCTGTTACCTTTTACTCTCAAGTTATTTGCTCCCAGTACCTTGGTTCCTTTTATCCAGTTAATCACAGACCCTCTTGCCTGTTTTCTATACTTGCTTGCAGTCTTCCCTATTGACAAAAGAATACCATCTTTACTTGTCTTGAAGGCAGGAGGTTTCCCTTCAGAATGGGCCTTCATATTTAGATTTCATCAAGGCATCTGGCAAATTATCATTCAAAAAGTTATCAAACAAATTAAATAAAGCTGAAGTTGGGAAAAGGGAATGAAAAGGCAAAAGGACGCAATATCATGGTAAATGGAGTCTACAAACATAGAAAGATGTTTACTGCAGAATCCAAAATGAAAAGGAAGCAGTAGCAAGGACAACACTTTTCAAAGGACTTTGGGTTCAAATGAAAAGATATTATCAACTTTCATATGGGACTTGAACCCAAAACCTATGGCATACCATGCTGGTGTTACTGCTGCTTGACTAATAAGATCCTCTGTTATTACATGTGTTGAGTTTTCCCTTGGAAGTTGTATCCTTTCAGCTAGAACCCCCTCGTCTGCCACCATGATGCTCCAGCAGCAGTGACACCAGTACAGTATGCTGGAGGGCATGGGTTCAAGTTCCAAATGAGACCTAATATTATAATTTTAATGTAACAAAATGTCAGATGAAATACTGTATGTATAGAATGATGCATCAGTAATAGATAAATAGTTATTTCACTCAGTATGGACAACTGGTAATATTACATCTGTTGTACTGGCTGTATTTCTGGAAAAATAATTTTCAATTGGACAAAGACACAACAGAAAGACTACAGTAGAGGTTTACAAAATGCTGCCCAGTGCAGCATATGGCATATAAGTAAAACGTGCCATTAATGTGTATGATCTTGTGGCGGAAGGTGGTAATATAAAACATTTAAGTGGCTCTAGGGAATTCACTGAGTCAAATGAGTGTACACTTTTAAAAAACAGATACATGAGAACAATAACCTATATTATGAAAATGTATCATGGATAAGCTATGATAAAGCATTTTTCCTAGAATGAACTGAGAATAATTAGAACAGCCTTACCAAGAATCTGGTAGCTTCACAGAGAGTGGAACAGTACAAAATTACATAGTGCATAAATAGCTCTATTCATACAGTAGGAGGAAGAAAAAAGAAGTTTACACATAAGTCAGGAAAATTGACAGACTAGGTTCATAAGTTGTTAGTAAGCTTGTGGCCAAAAGAAGCTCAGCCACATGTACTAGTGGGAAATGAGCGGTGCCCCTCATTAAGTTGACTTTCTCAACATATTCCTGGTGAAAATTTGGGATAACCCATTCAGTCTGTCAGACTGGTTTTAAAGGCTGCTGGTGAAATACTCTGCTTGATAGGTGAGGGCAGCCTATTCCAGAAAAAAGGGTATACGTTGGGTGGAGTATCTGTACAGGTTTAGGTTTCTAGAATGGGTTTATGTTTTACCACTTATATATTTTGGTGAATGAGTTCAAAGAGTGCTGGGTCATCCATAGAACAGAAAGGTAAGCAGCAATTACCTTGTCAGGCCCCAGTGGCCTAATGGATAAGGCATTGGCCTCCTAAGCTAAAGATTGTGGGTTGGAGTCTTATCTAGGGTGACATAATCTGTGAGAGGTTTGGCGTAATGGTTAAAGTCTTTTTCCTCATATGCATAAAGTACATGGTTTTATTCTCACCTTGGGTTATTGGCTAGGCCTAAAATGACTCTTCAGAGAAGTTAGTCTATGAACCCCTCCAGGAGTCTGTATGATGCTGAGTAGTTTAGCAGACTAACTAAAGGTACTGAGACCTCAAATGTTTTTGTAAGGAAACACTGAGGTCTCTCAAAATGGTTTAGGTACTTGATGAGGTACATGTTGAAGGGTGCATTATATGCAATGATGGGCCTAATGAGGGATGAATAAAGTGGGACTAGAACTTCTTTGGACTTTGAGAAGATGCCATAAAGGATATTCTGTGCAAGTTAGAAGGATTTTCTATTCACCACAGAGGGATGGTAGTAAAGGGAGAGTCTATTAGCAACATTTGTACCCTAGTCCCTAATGACTGTGTCAAATTTAAGAGGAATGTTATCGATATAGTAAGCAGCAGAGATGTTAGATTTCCCAAAGGAAACTACTTCATTTCTCATTGACAGGAGTAAGCCCGTGATTAATACACCAAGCATTTGTTTAGTTCAGCCTTGCTGGAGAATTTGTAGATCATAATAGGGTTTTACAACCTCCCTAGTTTGCAGTCATCAGTAAACTTGGTTAGTCAAAGCCCCTTGATATTGGCTTTTGTGTCACAGAAATATATACCAAAGAAGAGGAGACCTAGGGCAGACCCTTATGGGAAATAATTAGTGACATTTTTCTGTCAAGAGCAAATACACCAGAACTTAACGGTATTCGTTCTACCAGACTGCCAGTTACTAATCCAGCAAAATATGTATGGAATAATGTTGAACTGGGAGGATTTGTCAGTAAATTCATCATAGTGTCAAAGGCTTTGGCAATGTCTAGACAAACAGTGTAGACTATATGACCTTTATCCATGACCTCAGTGACCCTGTCAAAGAATGCAACCAGTCTGAGCAGGCACGGTCTGCCTTTTGGAAATCTGAACTGATGTGCATCCAGGGTTATAAGGTCACCTATAACATCGTTTACTCACTCAGCTATAAAACTTTCCAAACCCATGCAAATGTACTAGTGAGACTAATAGGCCTGTAATTCCCAGAGTCAGTAGAAAGACCATCTTTATGCAAGGTCACCACAACTGCCATTCTGCATAAGGTGTGGCACCCTTACATGCCATGAGAGTTTCTATTTCTACACCAGGGAAATTTGGGCATGTAGTGCTTTTTAAGAACATTTAAATGTTTCACCTGCAGAACATTCTTTGTGTTGTAAGCAGATCTCATCATCTTAACCCAGCTTCGGTCAAATCTTCCAAAGCGCTTAGCTGCTTGAGGTAATTCCTGGAGAAGAGAAGCAAAGTACAGGAGAATTAGTCAGTCTCTTGATGGAGTATGATTTCATTTTGGGTACGTTATAGTGTTGTTAATATTACAAATCATATAAAGATTTGTACCACAAGATTAAAATCCTGTAAGCAATGTGTTCTAAGACTTTGGTGATAAAATACAATCTTGAAATCCTCATATTATGACTTTTTCATTCCTTTGAAAAGCTCTGCTGAAGGTATTAGCCAGCTTGCTAGCATTAACACCAGAAACTTGCTGTCTTTCAGGAGTGACTTTTGTAGTCTAAAGCACTATGGATTGCACTCACATCTTTAAGGTAACATTGAGGCTATTTTACTAGAATGTCTGCATAAATAAATATTGTGCAAGTAAAAAACAAGTAAGCCTTATCTGGAAAGATAAACAACAGAAACCATGCAGCTGCACAAACCACAAATGAAACAATTATTCATCAGTGCTAAATGTGGTTTGCATTGCATTTGTGGCTAAAGGTGTGTGGTCAATAAAGTGATGAAATATGAGACAGTCAGCATCTACAAATTAAGTCAGCAATCTTTAATGTTATTCAAAATATTGTTTCACAAGGTTTATGCATGGCAGGCAAAATATTCTTCTTGACTGATGTGGCCCTCCTGGAAAAAAAAGTGTGACCTGGGGTTGGGTGGGGGTGTGGGTACTATCAAGATGTCAATGGTCATGAGACTATTGGAGTATCTATTACTCTATTAAACCCAATTCATTTTTTTTCACATTCCTGCTTGTAAGTGTCATCATGTGAGTGGGTTAGTAAGCTAGACACAACAGCCTCCCCATTCAGTATGGAAAGTCTGTTGTTACTCTGTCAACATACTACTGTCTTTCGGCTTTTCCCGGTTAGGGGTCACCACACTGGAACTCCGGTCCGCTAATGATTGGCAGTTGATTTTTACATACCGGCTTGCCAGGCCTGACACACAACCTTCAACGAAGGTACGCCCATTCACGCATGTCTCCACGCAGAAGACGGTCTAGCTGAGAATCTAATCGGACAGCGTCTTACCGCAGCACCACCACAGCGGGTTACTCTGTCAACATATTTCTGGAAAAAAGAAATAGTTGTATTGTAGAAGAAGAATATTTTGATTGTTTCTAACAGTGCAAAGAATAACAACTTTCTGCTCTGCAATTTGTTTTACTCTGAAAACACTTGTGTTATAGCTTGCTTTCACAAACATTAGGAGATGACTTGAAGTACTGATGTACTACCTATATATTATCAGATAGTGACGGGGTTAGACATCAGCACATTGTTATTAGATGGAAGAGATATTTTATTTGAAAATGTTAAAAAAAATTCTTGTATAAAACATCTACTAACTAAGAAACTTGTCTCCAAATGATCATCTAATTTACAGGTATTTGAAGGAGATTACTTTGGGCTACTTAACTGTTCATTTCCTTCCAATACCTACTAGTGGAATGCATTGTCATAGATAGGAATGATAAATATTTACTTTTTTTACATGGTAGTGCTTTTGCTGACAGAAAATAATGCAAACTACAAGGAAGTAGGTAGAATGTAAATTATATTTTAAATAGTATGCATATGGCTATAACTTACTAGCTTAAGTTAACGTGGGTAGCAAGATACAGTTATGTTGTTTCAGCAGCACTATGCATTTCTGCATCACTTGTCATGGTTATATTAGAACTTAATGCTATACAGCACACTTCAAGCATGTGAGCTACTGACAGGTGCAGTGTATCAGACATAATTTATTATTCTTTTCTGCTTATGAAGTTTTCAGAAATACATTCACCTCCACCTTTATTGTATAAAACAGTGGAGGAATGTAAACCATTAATGCTGAGATTCAAAGTCAAGGTGCTGTGTAGCAACTTGCACTGCAATGAGAAGGATATGGTGAGGGGTCCGAGAGGAATGCTGGTGCAGGATATGGTAAAACTTGAAACCAGTATGATTGCATGCCCTGTAGCAAGGACACAGATGTGCAATAACAGCAGCTACAAGATGTGGTATCTATGTTTGTGTCTGTGTGACCAGTGTAGGGGAGTGTGCTACATTAGGACCTTTACTGCAGAGTAGTCCATGCTGTTGACATATTCACTGGAACAGTGAAGAACTGATCCAGCTGAATGAGCCATGGTCATGTAGATGTCCACTTAATCAGATGTTGCTCCAGTGGAGCTGTGCATATCTGTCAATTGCTAAATATCAGAACAGGGCAACTTGTCTCCTCAGTCACAGCTTGTTATGAAGCAGGGGAAATTATCTTGGGTAGTTTAGTGGATTGCAATGCTCTCCCACCCTTTCAGACAGAGCCAATGAGATCAAGTGGCTCTTGATCTTCTCTGTACTCCTCCACACACACATACTCACAGATATAACAATCTCTGTCTTAGAAAAGGTAAGGTCCCATTTTCACACATGCAGTTTCATTATTCTGGGACTCACAGGTATGAGCTCCAGAATTTTAAAAAAATGTCACCATTATATCCATTTGGGTAAGGAAATGTATACCTGAATGTTTAAGAGATGGCTCACAGACTCTTCCCGCTCCTGCATATATCTATTCATGGGCTTAACATGGCTGACTTCATAGTTTTTTGGTTGAAAGGCAATAGATGAGCAAATTAATTCTTGCATTTCTCGTCTCATTCATAAATCTTGATTTAGTTACTTTGATTATTGCACCTACAATTCATATAATTATTTGGATTTTTGGGTCAGGGAAATGAGCAGTACAACACTGATCTAAGGTGCCATCACAACAAAATGTCAATAAGATGTTTATATACAACATTTCTAGAAGGCCTTGCATCATAAGGCTTATCTCACATCTCTTCCTTTACATATTCATTGGCTGCACTTTACCATCATTTCTTTATCTATCACACAGTTCACATCCTGTTACCTATTCTTATGTACTTTATCTCTATCATCTGAAACTTCCTCAGCTGTACTGCCATCACTGTTCAGGTTTCTGTACCATACAGAGCCACTGTTGTTTTGTACACCTTACTTTTAACTTTCTTTGGAATTATTCTGTCACACATTGCACTTAATATATTGTTAGTTGCTAGCAGCACCTCTGATTCTAACTTTGACCTCTTTATTTAGACTTCCCTTTTGTCTACACACATATCTCAGATGCTTGAAGATGTTGACCTGTTCCTCTAATTTCTTCTAGCTCAGTTTTCAGTTTCTTCTGATTTCATCCCTGATTTCTGATTTCAACCCTGCGAATTGATAGCCTAGTAACCTCCTATGATCCTATGTAAGCTGTGCATGAATAGTATAGCTTCTGTGGAGTTTACTTCATTCAGAAGCATCTTGACGTACTACTGTTAACTGTCTCAGATGTCCTATAAACTACTGAGCAGGTTGTTGCTGGCATCATTTATGAATGGTATCTGATGACTGTCTTCTTTACCTGTCTGCTATTGCATTGTGACCTGATAGAGTTTCTTTGTGCCATCTGCTGAGTCACCTTCCAGCAGCTTGTAGAGTTTGTCTAATGCCTTGTGCAACTGCTCGTATACCCTTTTTGTTAGCCAGCCAATATTCCTTCTTAGCCTGGTCTGGCTTTTCTATCACACACTTCCTCCTGCACTTATTCTTTCTTTCTTTCTTTTTTTTTTTTATAAATTCCTGGACTTCTGCATTCCACCACAAGGTTTCCTTATGTCCCTTATTATATACATACAAGACACATGATGACTCATCAAAGGTAATTTCAACAAACATAAACATTTCAAGAACTATTCATTAAAATTACCTTAAGCGAACATCAGAGAAAAACTTTTTTGCAGAGGGGCAAGCTCCCCTGCACCCTCCCCATGTCACACAACAGGACAGAAAGAGGCAAACTCTACTGTTGGAGAAAGAAGTTTTGGTGAACAGTGTTCAAATGTTTTACTTTTGCCAAAACTAACTTTGCTGATTTTATGTACTCCCATGCAAATGTCCATATAGTTTTATATATATATATATATATATATATATATATATATATATATATATATATATATATATATATATATATTTATATTTCAAGAAACACCTAGCTAAGCTAGCATCTTTACTCTGTAATACCTTAAACCTCCTGTAGTAGAGACCTATTGGATAATAGTATTTATTTATTTATTCTTAGGCTACTAGCCTCTTTTCAGGGGAGACCGGAGGTGGTATTTACATTACTTGGATAAATTTGGTTAGGGTGTTGAGGAACTTCCTGTACTCATAAGTATTGCAAGTGGGACTCATTTTGGAAGAGCACGTACTGTTTCTTTTCCAGCCACAGAAGTGTACTGAAGAAAGAGGTAGGCACATGGGGACAAAGGGAGGTGATGGAGTGGTGAATAAAATGGAGGAGAAACCAGATATTGAGACCAGAGAATGTGTACAGCATTCTGAGGAATTATTTCAAAGAAATCTGTTTAATGGAGATGAGTCAGCAAATGGTAGATATATAATTACAACCCTCCAGTCAGAAGGGCTGCAGGATGATTTACTTAAAGAAATTGTGGTGCACAGTGAGCCAGAAAATAAAGGAGATGTTTTCTGGGGAGAATATTATACAGAAAATACAAAAGGAGGACACAGAGACACTCATGAAGAATAGCGGTGAGAAGGAAAAAAAACACACGCAGAGAAAGTAAAAGAAGGCAAAAGTGGAGTAGAAGAAAAGATGGCAGGAAAAAATGAAAAACAGAATTATGTGGTGAGGATTCAAAGTAAACAGGACAAAAAATGTACAGGTATGAAGTATGGGACAATTTAATAGCTCTTAGGGTGTAAAAGCACATGAGGTAAGAGCATTTATTGTTATTAACAAAGATACATTTTGTGACATTACATTGAGACTGTTTTTTTCAATGGAAAATTTCTTGGAGAATATGAAAAAAGAAAGAATGTAACCCATGGGATCTTATGTGTTAAAAACATTTAACAAGGAAACAAAAAAGATTATTCATGTATAATTTCAAACAGAGGTAGAAAGAAAGACTTTGAAAGGACATTTGAAAACTTTATGTAAAGTAATACTGGACATTGCAAAAGTTTATAACAAAAAGGGTTTATGGACTGGTGGCTGGGACTGCAATTTTGTGTTAAAATAAAAAGAAAAAACATTATACATATATCAAGCATGATAAGAGTGTAGGGAATAGGGATGCCATATAATACTGGGGACATTCAAAAACGTGTTTTATGTGGAGAAGAAGGACATTTGATAAGTAACTGTGACAAATGAGAATGTTGCATTTGTGGGGAAATGGGGCATGATGCAGAAAAATGTGAATTGAAATGCTATAAATGAAAGAAAATTGGACTTTTGTAGGTAAATTGCATAAATGAAAGTAATACTAAGGAAAAAGAAAAGGAAGAGAAGAAAATGAACAAACAGAAGAAATTTTAGAAGTAATAGAAATAGAAAAAAATAAACTGGAAGGCAGTAAAAGAAAAAGAATTCTATTTGTAAAAGGGTAAAAGACAAAAATAGGAAATGTAAAGAATTAAGCATACCTCTCAACTGTCCAGATTTTCACATATTGTCCAGAATTTTACCTCATACTTTCCTACCCGCAGTGGTGGTGCTGCGGTAGCATTGTCGCCTCACAGTAAGACACTGTCCGGTCCGATTCTCAGCTAGAGCGTCTTCTGCGTGGAGACATATGTGAATGGGAATACTTTCGTTGAAGGTTGTGAGGCAGGGGTGGTAACTCGGCACGTAAAACTCAACTACCAATCATTAGCGGACCAGAGTTCCGCTGTGGTGACCCCTAACCGGGAAAAGCCGAAAGACACAAACACAACCAAACTTTTGGTCTGTTCCTCATAAAATTTGTGGTTTTCTGGCAAAACAGTGGGAATTACAGTCATAATCTGATCATCCTGCAGTATGGCTATATATATATATAAAGGATAACAAAGAATATATAAAAATAGGCAAAGGAATAAAAAGGATAAATGAGAAAGCCTGGAATGCAGAAGAAAAGAGATTCATAATACAGTTATGTAAAGATCATATTACTATGAGAACATTTTATAAATATTGGTCTGAATAGTGGATGAATGGTGGATGATATTTAAGGAAAAATATAAAAACGTTTTTCACAGTGACAATATTTTGTGAGAAAAGTAAAGGAAAAAATATAAAAGAAGATATAATGATTCGTTGGAAGATTTATAACAGAATGATGGAAAGTATTTTGATAAAAAAAGAATTATATGAAAGAAATCAAGAAAAAATGCAAGAAGGTATTGAATTACTTATGCAGATTAGTAAAGGAAGATGGTAGTATAATGAGAGAAATAAAAAAAATTAAAAGGAGAAACAGAAAGAACTCAGAAAAGATTATAAATAGTGTAGTGCAAGAAATGTTTAAAGAAAAAAAACAAGACAGTGCATAAAACATGGAAAGTAAAAAATTAACAGAAAAAGAGAATAATGAGTTGGAAAAGGTGATTTCTTTAAATGAGCTACATAAAGTATTAGGGCAAGTAAATATAGATTCAGCCGCAGGACCAGATGGACTAGGGTATAAAATATGTAAAAATTGAAGAGATTGTCAAAAAATGTTTTTAAAGGTTAGGAATGAGTGGTTAAATGAAGGTTTTAAGTATAACGACTTATGTACTGGAACACTTAAATTCATATGGAAGAGGAAGACAGAAGACAATTAAAAAACTGGAGACAGTATTGAATAATAATGATTATAAGAACTTTCAGAAAATGATGTAAAAGAGATTTGAAACTAAAATTGAAAATGTTATGGGATATATATATATATATATATATATATATATATATATATATATATATTTATATACGTGTGTATGTATGTATGTGTGTATGTATATATATGGATCTACTTTACTTACACAAACAGCCACATCACCAACTTTCACTTCACCGAGATAACACAAATGAAAAACTAAAAGAACGACATCCAGAACACGGACTTTCCACTCAAGGTAAGTAACCGCTTGACCATCTTGTTGAACTTTGCCCCTTACCCCCATGGTAGTGCAATCTCGGACTTGGTATATTTAGTTGGGAGGACCAGGTGGGTTAAATTTTTTTGTTTGTTTTGGAATGGCCAAGCAGTTACTTACCTTGAGTGAAAAGTGGGTGTTCCCTATGTTAGTCTTCTGGTTTCTCATTCCTGTTATCTCAGCAAAGTTCAGGTAAGTAAAGTAGACCCATGTCTCTCTCTCTCTCTCTCTGTATATATATATATATATATACACATATATATATAAATATTTATATATATATATATATATATATATATATATATATATATATATATATATATATATATATATATATATATATATATATATATATATATATATATATATATATATATATATATATAGAGTATAAAGGGGAAAGGCCAAGAATTTCTTATGATAGTTAAAGAAGTGGATAATATTTTGAACGGAAACGAAGAAGCTAAAATCATGTTAGGAGACCTTAATAAGGCATTTTTCACAATCTGACTAACTTTTATTGGTAATAGTGAAAAATTATAAGTGAGAAGGTTAGGAAATTATGTATGTCAGTGTATCGTAATAATAACGTAAAAATACTTGTAAATGGCTGGTTACGGCAAGAGGTACATATGAAGAGTGGTGCAAGACAGAGATGTCCAGTGATTTGTATACTCTTTGTATTAGTTAAGAATGTGACAGTATGTGAAATTAATTATAAAATGAAGGAGTTGGGGGTATGTAACACCTGAATTGTTAAGAATTCCAGCTCTAGTAACATGTGCAGATAATATTATAATAATTGCAAAAAAACAAAATTTGGATAAAAGAAGTAATAATTTGCACAAATGAGTGTGAGAGGTGACAGATTTTTTTATATTAAGAGAAAAGTAAAGTTTAGGTAATGCAGAAAAGCTAGGAGGTATTTGTTTTATAATGAATGAATTACCAGTGTTAGGTATAACATCTGGGAATAAAGATATAAGTAGAATTCAATGGGAAAAACAATAGAAGAAACAAAACACACCTGTCTTTTCTGGGTATCATATAAATTATCATTCAAACGAAAGGCCTATTTGATAAATTCAGAACTGATGGGCAAATAATATACTTAGCAAGTATATTTATGTTGCCAACAGTATTTGAAAAGGAATTGTTGCAAATATTTTATTTTCTTTTAAATAGGGTTCTAGATTAAACCCAGTAAAAAGAGGAGTTTGTATGTAAATAACAAAGAATAAGGTTTAGGGTTACTTAACACAGTGGTATATGCTGTTTCATTAAATTTGTACAAAGTATTAAAGTTGAGAACTGAAGAAGAAGATGAGAGTGAAGTAGTAAAACTGTATAAATATAAGTATGGCACATTTTGAGGTACGGTAAAAGGAGTAAAAGAAAAAAAAGGGCATATAAATAAAAAAATAATAAAATAAAATGCTACCAAGAAAAAATATTTTGTGAATAATAAAAATTGATAGTACAGAAAAAGATAGAACAGTATGGTACAAGAATGCAATGATAAAACATTACTTTGTAAAATCATGGGAAAATCTAAGAGATGAAACAATTAAAGCTATAAAACTAAGAAGCAGATGGTGTAATCAGAAAGTAGAATGTCAAGATTTTTGTGGACACTGGTAATAAATAAATTGCTAGTAAAAGGAAATATGCCATATATAAAGGAAAAGTGAGAGAATATGCTTAGACTGTCAAGAAGAAGAACATGTGTTTTTGAAATGTAAAAGAGTAAACAAGTTACTGGAAAACCTAGGTAAAGAAGATCTTTTTCAAAGTTATAAAAGAAGTGGATAAAATAAACATCAATATGATTAAATATAGATATTAAAAGAATAGAAGTAAAGAATATATTAAAATAATAGATAAAAAGTTATTTTATGTTATATGGGATATATGGAATGAAAGACTAAATGAAATTATGCTTAATGGTAAATGGATTTTAGTTACAATGTTAAGTAAAATCAGATGGGGTTATGGAAAACGAAGTAGGGGTCTAATAGGGATGAAAATTTAGTATGATTGTAAAGGAAATTAAGAATATATGTAAACATATTTGTATATTTATTTACTTGTACATATGTAAATATTTGTAAATATGTTAATATTTTGTAAATGAGAGTTATTTTTGCATATAAATAAAGGACCGCTACACTTCTCAATAGGTGCAATGGGATCTTTTATATCCACCTGAACTACTACTATCTCAAGCAAATTAGGCATTGGTTTAACATCTCATCTGAAAGACAGCACACTTAGCAGTACAGCACCCTTCTTATGCAAATGGGTAATGATATGGTCATATCTGTATATATGCAAATGAAGGTCACTTAACCACTCACTACTCCTGGACTCAGTCTGAAAAATGTCCATGGAGATCAGTACTGCACCCTAGAAAAGAAATACAATAAATAAACAAATCCTTTAACAACATACTAGTACTTCAGCTACATGGCTTCAGAAGGCCTATGACTTGTCACTATTTACTTCTGAAAACTTTTTGGGTGCATTCAGGCCAATGAAACCAAATTCCACTAATTGCAGAAATTACATGTTTTGAAGTTTGTCTGAGCTCATCAGTATGGCACAAGTTGATTGTTTGGTTATACTTTGGAAGCACAGAGCTGAAGACCAAGCCTGATGTCTATAAACATTTAGGTGCTTGCAAAATATCCAAAATAATGTCAGCAGCAAAGGGTAGAAAAGGTCACACAGGCAAAAGAGTCAGTAAAAATTTCAAGAAAGACCCAGGTGAATTAGAGTCTTTACTGTGTAATACTTTAATTCCCCTGAAGTGGAGGCCCATGGGATATTCCAGTGTTTCAGCTAAATGGCTCCTGAATGCCCATGAGTTTTCACTTTTTACTTTTTCTTGCTGTACTGGTACATTCAGGCCAATAAAGCCAATCCCCAGTAGCTGCAGACATGCAATGCTTTGCCTTTTTCCTGAGCTAATCAGTAAAACATAAGTGGATTCTTTGGTTATAGATTGGAAATACAGAACATAAGAGAAAGCCTGATGTCTGTAAACATTAAAATACCTGCAACATATCCCAAATGACAGCCAAAGCAAAGTGGTTTACCAGATAATAAAAAAAAAATACAAGGCACAAGGCAAGATTATGAGATAAAAATCAGGATGTCATGCAAAATCAGAGACAGTTCAGAAGTAGCCAACTGTCCTCTATTTCTAGTTGACTGCAAATAATAGTTAAAAAAAAGTTATGTTACACTATCCTACGACTAGCCAGCCATACGAAA
Source organism: Protopterus annectens (assembly GCF_019279795.1). Taxonomy (NCBI): domain Eukaryota; kingdom Metazoa; phylum Chordata; order Ceratodontiformes; family Protopteridae; genus Protopterus; species Protopterus annectens. The sequence goes on along the minus strand of NC_056726.1, from coordinate 118,888,498 downwards.
ATATCAAGTTGCATGCAATTAACAGCTTTCTCTTCATGTTGCAGATATTTGCTACACTTTGAAATTTTTTGACTTTTTGCTCTGTCGCACCGACGATCTACCTGATTCATTGTCTATGCAGATCAATGGTTGTACTGAGCAGAGGGCCAAACAACTGAATGACCTGGTTTAATCCCTTCCACAGGGTATTGCAGCTGCTTTATGTTTCAGCAGGGGCACTTTTCAGTGACATAATTATGTATTCATTTTCTTAAAGCAAAGAAATCCTGTTTAAGTATATAAATAAATTAATAAATAGTGAAAACGTGCCCTAGCAGGACAGTAACCTAGGTGGCAGACTAGTTCGCTGATGTGTTAGGCTGGCTATAATTTAAGGTCACCCTTGTCCACGTTCATGCAGTCATAATGCTGTGGTCTCTCCAAAAATCTAGGTTGCTTTACTGCAAAGAAGTATTATTTTTGGATGTATTCTACAAATTGGAGATGAATATTTTTTCTAGCACTTTTCAAGAGTGGATGAAATATAAATGGACCAGAACTATGAAGAATCATTAGGGTTTAGTTCCTTTAGAAATGGTTTGATGTGTGGCATGATATTATTGGATAAGCAATGGTTATAGATATGAAGCAGAAAAATAATAAGGTAGTATCTGCAAAAGGAAATAATCCATGGATTAATGTTATCTGCTCCAGTGGGGGCATCCAGTGAAATGTAGCTGTAATTAGCTTAAAGCAGCAGGAGAAATGGAGGGGGGAGGGGTATCTCATGGGGGATGGAGGAGATAGTGAAGAGTTGGGGAAGAGTGATACATTCTTTCATTAAATCAAAAGGTGAGATTTGGCCTTATGATCATTTTGTACTGTTAGTAGAGGAGATGTCTTGCAGAATTAAAAGCATAACTTCATTCCAAACATGTTTAGGTTTGCCTTGTGGAGAAACAGCTGTTTGAATTTAAGGTTGTTTTATTTGTATTTTCTGATGCTTTGTTTTGAAAGATTTTCTGAGGTTGGTTTGGGCTTCCATTTAAGCTGTGATTCATCAATTAACAGAAGAATTTGCATTAGTTCTTCAGGCATGTGGTTGCTTTTTTAAACTGTTTGACCAGACTTTGGGTACAGAACTGTTCTGAAGATTGAGTAAAGTTTGGCTGCAATGACAGAGGCCAGAAACTCCTCCATCTCCATCAGATGTGGCTCGTCTTACAGGACACATCCAACTGACTGATCTTCATATTCCATTATTTGCCATCTTATTAAAATACGCATGTATACCACCAACACATTTCTCTTTGTATGGAATATATATCTTTATTTCAGTGTACCACTTGCCTTTAGTATGATAATCAGATTATTTGTTGTAAAGTATTTTTTCTGTCATTGCTTATAGGTTTATGTGTCACCATATAATGATGAGCTGTTTTCTTAAAACTCCAACACTGGTGAGTTACATTGCTTGCATGGTGGCACTATCTGTGTTTACTGCATATCTTGTGCCGTGATGAGAAAATGTTTACTCTTGTATGAGGTACAAAATGAAAGACTGCAATATTTATTAAAATGTAATTTCCATACTGTAATATAATCTAAAACAATGAGTGAGAAGGTCACTGAAAAAAAAATCAGTAAAAACTAAATGAAAACTTCAGCAAAGCTGGAACTTCCACTGAGTGACCTCCCAGTCCTCTTGTATAACAGGCACATGGGATATATGCAAATGAACCTTATGAACATCAGGTGTTTCAGCTAATTGGCGATTCTGAATGCCCATGACTTCTTTTGTCGTTTTAATGGACAATTTCAGGCCAATAAAGCCAACCCCACTAACTGTGAATATGCATATTTCTGCCTTGTTATGACCTCATCAGCACAGCACAAGCAGAGTGGTTGACTAAGCATTAGAAATACAGGGCTGTTATACCCAGTTGTTGTCCATTATCATTAGGGTCACTGCAAAAATATCCTAAACAGCAAACTAAAGCAATGAGTGAGAAGGTCACTGAAAAAACAATCAGTAAAAACAAGATGAAAACTCCAGCCAAGCTGGAACTTCCACTGAGTGACCTCCCAAACCTCTTTGCCAATTAGCTGAAACATCTGATGATCATAAGGTTCATTTGCATATATCCCATGTGCCTCTGATACAAGAGGTTCGGGAGGTCACTGAGTGGAAGTTCCAGCTTTGCTGGAGTTTTCATTTTGTTTATACTGTAATATAATGTAATATAATGTGAAATCACACTTATTAAAGCAACAGGTTATGTTTAAGACAAACACACACACACACACACACACACACACACACACACACACACACACACACACACACACACACACACACACACACAAGCACACACACACATCTGTATTTTCCAAACATCCTCTCCTTAGATATTCTCTTACCTTGATAATGACAGAACTACTAAAGATGGCCTCCAGATGCTGCCAAAGTTCTTGTACGTCAATCCAGAGTTCTAATACAACACCCACTCCTTTCAGCTTTTCTACCCAAGATGTTGCCTCATCCCTCAGTGGCCCAATATGCCTGGAGGTTAGCATGTGGGCAAGAAGTATCTGTGCATCTTCTAGTTGTTCCAACAAGTAAACCGAATCTTCTTTAACTAAAAGGATTGGTCCTCGGTTCTTGTAGATCTCAAAAGTCAGCACCTTTTGAATAAAAAAAATGGTGTTTCTTTACAGTGTATGAATAAATAAATGAAGAAGAGAAATATGTAGAGAGCTAAATACATAGATAGACGGATGCATATATTACATTTTTTACAATGTATACAATCAGAATATGAATTTTTAACTTGTAGACATTTTTTTTAAGTGTATGACATCATGTATTTGTTTCACTGTATGGTAATTGTTTGATCTTTTGTGTTCCAAAGTGCATGTTAATTTAACCTCCAGTCTTCTTTGAGTTACAATCTGAGCAATGCTAAAGTTCAGTTGTCATGGCATAATAATTACATATTGATTTGTTTCCTGTTTCTACAACATCTGAGATCTATCAGTAGAGATAATGGCTGGTCAGTACAGATTGCAACACCAAAAACACAAGGTGACCCTAGTCCAGGGAAGGCTATTAAACAAGCACAGTCATTCAGTCATCATTATGACCATACTAGTTTGGAAGCTGAATGTAGTGGTTCCATGTTTTGTATTCCTGGGTTCCACCAGGTTTAGCATGTGAGCTACTCTGAACATGTGATTGGCTTCAAAAGCAGGATGTATAAGTAGTCTGCACTGCAGGATCATCCAAGAAGATAATCCCGCAGCAAAACAAGCTAGATATAATGAGAGTCTTATTGATTCTGGAGTGGTACATTAACATCTTCTGATGATCAAACCTTGAGGAATGAGACCAGATAACATTTTTTTTTGCTGAGTAGGGCTCTTCATAATACGATATATGCTAAGTAGTGTTCTTCTGACTAAAATAACATTGGACCTATTAAACCAATTTTAAGTTTAAAAGGCATCAATTAGATCCAGAAAAACAATGTAATAATACTAGCACTATAATCTTCAGAGAGGTGTTTAAATTCATTCCTTTTGTGGATTACCCATTTCAAGCTGGTTTATGACACTACTGACAAATGTAATTTATTCCTTTTGTGGGATTACCCATTTCAAGATGGTTTATGACACTACTGACAAATGTAATTTATTCCTTTTGTGGGATTACCCATTTCAAGATGGTTTATGATACTACTGACAAATGTAATGTATTCCTTTTGTGGGATTACCCATTTCAAACTGGTTTATGACACTACTGACAAATGTAATTTATTCCTTTTGTGGGATTACCCATTTCAAGCTGGTTTATGACACTACTGACAGATTTCATTTACAGACCTGCAGACTGACTTGTGGTGCTTCACAAATACATGTCAGTATCTTGCTTTACCATTGTACTCTGATGTGCTTCTTGCTTCTGCAAGCGGGATCAACTTCCTGTCCAATGCAAGCAGCTAGATTTCACTGTTAATCCTTGCCTAAGAACCCACATTTAATATTCTTGGAACTGTAATCAGTTCAATGCAAAGTAGTCTTCCCAACTCTACAACACATTTTTTTTGCCAAATTTCTTTTTGTTTAAATCATTCCTATGCAACAAAAATGAAGAGTAAATGATTAGCTAACAGCTAGCCAAAGAGTACAAGAAATTCTTACACAAGTTAACTCAGGACATTAAACAATCTGTAGGGATTGTCAGGTGCTGAATAGTGTTGTTAACTATGCTTAGCACCACAAACAGCTCTAACATTCGTAGATTTGATATAGAGCTGTCATTCTTTTATGCATAGTACTGTCTTACTGTGTACATGTTATGGATAATACTGTATTACTGTGTACATGTTATGTATAGTACTGTACTACTGTGTACATGTTATGGATAGTACTGTATTACTGTGTACACGTTATGTATAGTACTGTACTACTGTGTACATGTTATGGATAGTACTGTATTACTGTGTACATGTTATGGACAGTACTGTACTACTGTGTACATGTTATAGGTAGTACTGTATTACTGTGTACATGTTATGGATAGTACTGTATTACTGTGTACATGTTATGGACAGTACTGTACTACTGCATACATGTATGGATAGTACTGTATTACTGTGTACATGTTATGGATAGTACTGTATTACTGTGTACATGTTATGGACAGTACTGTACTACTGTGTACATGTTATGGGTAGTACTGTATTACTGTGTACATGTTGTGCGCAGTACTGTACTACTATGTATATGTTATGGGTAGTACAGTATTACTGTGTACATGTTATGGGTAGTACTGTATTACTGTGTACATATTATGGACAGTACTGTACTGCTGTGTACATGTGATGGGTAATACTGTATTACTGTGTACATGTGATGGGTAGTACTCTATTACTGTATACATTGTTATGGAAAGTACTGTACTACTGTGTATGTGTGATGGATAGTACTGTATTACTGTATACATGTTATGGATAGTACTGTACTACTGTGTATGTGTGATGGATAGTAGTGTATTACTGTGCACATGTTATGGACAGTACTGTACTACTGTGTACATGTTATGGGTAGTACTGTATTACTGTGTACATGTTATGGATAGTACTGTATTACTGTGTACATGTTATCGACAGTACTATACTACTGGATACATGTTATGGGTAGTACTGTGTTACTGTGTACATGTTATGGATAGTACTGTATTACTGTGTACATGTTATGGATAATACTGTATTACTGTGTACATGTTATCGACAGTACTATACTACTGGGTACATGTTATGGGTAGTACTGTATTACTGTGTATATGTTATGACCAGTACTGTACTGCTGTATATATGTTATGGGTAATACAATATTGCTGTGTACGTGCTATGGGTAGTACTGTATTACTGTGTACACGTTAAGGACAGTACTGTACTGCTGTGTACATGTGATGGGTAGTACTGTACTGCTGTGTACATGTGATGGGTAGTACTGTATTACTGTGTACATGTGATGGGTGGTACTGTATTACTGTATACATTCTTGCTACTGACAAAACCTACAAGCCTTACAATTTCTTGATGCTTCTCACTACTTCAAATGTACAAATAGCACTGCACAGGCTTCCTATGGATAAAGGTCTCTAATTGAATGGGTCTTACCTGGTCAACAAAATGTAATCAGCGAATGGTCAACAGATACAGCTCTGTTTAAACCCTTGACTGTACAACAGTTAATAATGTTTTCATGATCAAAGTAAATTAACAAATAGGAACAGCAAAATATTGCACATAAGTTCTACACTATACAGTATAATATTAGCAATTATAAAGCATTTTGTATTTGTCAAAATATAATTCAATTATCAAATAAAAAAGGGAAAACAGGAAAAAGCATGTAACAGACATCAGCAAATCAAATGAGCAGTTAAAACATACCAGAGAAAGAAACAAAGAGTATCAACCCTTGAGAAACGGATTTGAGATAGGTTTGGGGCTTGGTATAATGGTTAAGGTGCTTACCTAACAAATAAAAAATCCAGGGTTTGATTCTTGTCTTTGAAGGGAAATTGGCTAGGCTTGCAAGAGCATCTAGCCTAGTACTTACTTATGAACATTGTTATGTTATATGCAACTGATAAGGGATACACAATTCAGCAATAACCAAACTATTTAGCATTGTGTTATATAGCCTAAAAGAAAAAAATCCACTATTATCAAGAATCTACAACATAAAATAATTCAGCTTTCTCACACACAATACAAAAAAATCATAATGTTCCTAATTTAATGACATGTTCATTCCAAAATCATTCCCAGATAAAATAAAGGTTGATTTAAATATTCTTGGTGTGCAATTTAAGTACAAGTTTCTGACAATGTGAGAAATATTGGGATGGCCAAAGAGTTGTAATCATAAACGTTACAAATATACCAACAAGGTAGTAACAATTTGTTTAAAGCCGACAAGTTCTTTAACAGGGTAGAACATGCAAATTACTCATTTTGGCCCCAACTGGACAGTATTAAAAGAGACCCTTGTTTGTATTAAGCAATACTCATCTGAGCTGAAACAGTCTTTCGTGTGGAAATCTGCATACATCATAAAATGCTGATGTACGTTAAATGCTGTTACAATCTTTGTACATCTTAATAGACTGGCAATATTAGAGTACACTCAGTTATCATAGTTCTCTTTTTATAACCTTCAGTGTTTTACAGACTGTCTTGATGGAAGATTAGCTGTATACAATAGATTCCAACAGCATTTAAAACAAATGCTTTTTACTATGTTTATTGGCTGAAATTTTAAACCATATCTCTATAATAATACTGTTATGTCAAACAAAATAGCATATTCACCTTAACAATAAAAGAGTTTCATTAAAGATATGTTCAACCAAAAGTTTCCATGTAAGACAGTACAATTAGTTTATATTTAACAATAACTATATACAGTATTTACTATCCATATAAGACAGTAGTTACTTTATATTTAACAATAACTATATAAAATATTTATTATCATTGTAAGTCAGTACAATTAGTTTATATTTAACAATAACTATATACAATATTTACTATCCATGCAAGACAGTACGGTTAGTTTATATTTAAGCAATAACCCACGCCTGGATGTGGGTAATGCTGGATTTACCCACAGTTGGTGTGGTTTGGTCATGAGGGCGAAGCTCAAGTGGCCAAACAAAGACAACCGTGGGTAAATCCAGCATTACCCATACCCAGAAGTGGATTATTGCTATTATACAATGACATTATTTAAGAAAGAAAATAGTAACTTTTCTTAAATAATGGCATTGTATAATGCCTCCTTGCTGCCCTTCCACAGCTGTCCAGTATTCTGCGGCAATTCTGATGTACTGTGCATGCATATGGTTATGCAGTACATCAGAGCTGTGTGTGGAAGCAACGTTGAAAGGAAGATCTCTGTTGCTTTTAGAAACGTGTCTCACTATGTTAAAAGAGTTTAACATAGCGAGATAAAAAGCAACAGAGAAAGGAAGATCTCCGTTGCTTTTTTTAAAGCTATCTCGCTATATTAAACTCGTTTAACACAGCGATATAACAGCAACGGAGCTCTTTCATTCTCCGTTGCTGTCCAACACACAAAAAAAGTCTTATACTAATGGAAAAATTCCAGGCGACCGGACCTTTTTCCATAAGTATAAGTCTGATTTACAATGGGCACACTGACCAATCAGCATGCACGTTTTTGAATGTTAATGGGGGGTCATTGTATAATTAACAATAACTATATACAACATTTACTATCCATGTAAGACAGTACAATTAGTTTATATTTAACAATAACTATATACAATATTTACTATCCATGTAAGACAGTATGGTTAGTTTATATTTAAGCAATAACCCACACCTGGGTATGGGTAATGCTGGATTTACCCACAGTTGGTGTGGTTTGGTCACGAGGACGAAGCCTGAGTGGCCAAACAAAGACAACCATGATTAAATCCAGCATTACCCACACCCAGAAGTGGGTTATTGCTATTATAAGATGACATTATTTAAGAAAAAAAATACTTACTTTTCTTAAATAATGGCATTGTATAATGCCTCCTTGCTGCCCTTCCACAGCTGTCTGGTATTCTGTGCACTTCTGATGTACTGTGCATGCATATGGTTACGCAGTACATCAGAGCTGTGTGTGGAAGCAACAGAGAAAGGAAGATCTCCGTTGCTTTTAAAAACTTGTCTTGCTATGTTAAAAGAGGTTAACATAGCGAGATAGCTTTAAAGAAAGCAACGGAGATCTTCCTTTCTCCATTGCTTATTTTAAAGCTGTTTCGCTATGTTAAACAAGAGTTTAACAAAGCGAGATAACAGCAACAGAGTTCTTCCGTTATCCGTTGCTGTCCAGCACACAAAAAAAAAGTCTTATACTAATGGAAAAAGTCCGGGCGACCCGACCTTTTTCTGTTAGTATAAGTCTGATTTACAATGGGCACGCTAACCAATCAACATGCACGTTTTGGAATGTTAATGGGGGGTTGTTGTGTAATTAACAATAACTATATATAATATTTACTATCTATGTAAGACAGTACAATTAGTTTATATTTAACAATAACTACATACAATATTTACTATCCATGTAAGACAGTATGGTTAGTTTATATTTAAGCAATAACCCACTCCTGGGTGTGGGTAATGCTGGATTTACCCACAGTTGGTGTAGTTTGGTAATGAGGACGAAGCCCGAGTGGCCAAACAAAGACAACCGTGAGTAAATCCAACATTACCCACACCCAGAAGTGGGTTATTGCTATTATACAATGACATTATTTAAGAAACAAAATACTTACTTTTCTTAAATAATGGCATTGTATAATGCCTCCTTGCTGCCCTTCCGCAGCTGTCTAGTATTCTGCGCACTTCTGATGTACTGTGCATGCGTATGGTTACGCAGTACATCAGAGCTATGTGTGGAAGCAACGGAGAAAGGAAGACCTCCGTTGCTTTTAAAAATTTGTCTCGCTATGTTAAAAGAGTTTAACATAGCGAGATAGCTTTAAAAAAAGCAACAGAGATCTTCCTTTCTCCGTTGCTTTTTTTAAAGCTGTCTCGCTATGTTAAATGAGAGTTTAACAAAGTGAGATAACAGTAACGGAGCTCTTCCGTTATCCGTTGCTGTCCAGCACAAAAAAAAAGTCTTATACTAATGGAAAAAGTCCGGGCGACCGGACCTTTTTCTGTTAGTATAAGTCTGATTTTCAACGGGCACGCTGACCAATCAGCGTGCACGTTTTGGAATGTTAATGGGAGGGGGGTCATTGTGTAATTAACAATAACTATACACAATATTTACTATCCATGTAAGACAGTACAATTAGTTTATATTTAACAATAACTATATACAATATTTACTATCCATATGACAGTACAATTAGTTTATATTTAACAATAACTATATACAATATGTACTATCCATGTAAGACAGTACAATTAGTTTGTATTTAACAATAACTATATACAATATTTACTATCCATATGACAGTACAATTAGTTTATATTTAACAATAACTATATACAATATGTACTATCCATGTAAGACAGTACAATTAGTTTATATTTAACAGTAACTATATACAATATTTACTATCCATGTAAGATAGTACAATTAGTTTATATTTAACAGTAACTATATACAATATTTACTATCCATATGACAGTACAATTAGTTTATATTTAACAATAACTATATACAATATTTACTATCCATGTAAGACAGTACAATTAGTTTATATTTAACAGTAACTATATACAATATTTACTATCCATGTAAGATAGTACAATTAGTTTATATTTAACAGTAACTATATACAATATTTACTATCCATATGACAGTACAATTAGTTTATATTTAACAATAACTATATACAATATGTACTATCCATGTAAGACAGTACAATTAGTTTGTATTTAACAATAACTATATACAATATTTACTATCCATATGACAGTACAATTAGTTTATATTTAACAATAACTATATACAATATTTACTATCCATATGACAGTACAATTAGTTTATATTTAACAGTAACTATATACAATATGTACTATCCATGTAAGATAGTACAATTAGTTTATATTTAACAGTAACTATATACAATATTTACTATCAGTGTCTGTATTCCTGACCTTGTTAACAATTACTTTTTTCATGTAGACATAATGCTCAATACTCAAGTTATGATGAGAAAGTTGATATTGCTAAGAAAATGAGAAAGGAAAAATGAAAATGAGAAAAAGCAGTATTGTATTATTCATGTATACGTTTCTCTAACAGCTGTGACACTTTAGGCCAGTAAGTAAGATTGTTAAATCTAGTAATAGATCTCTACTTTATAATCTTTATCTCTCTGTTATGAGCATATTTTAAAGACAAGAAAACATCTTAGAAGGATAGCGGTGCCTACTGCAACCATCTTTTTGTGATTGCTTTTCTTGGTATAGATAAAATAGTCCAAAACAGAGGAAATTGACTTTTCTTAATGTATGCTGGTATGACATTATTGTACAATACCTAGATTCTAGTCAGGCAAAAATTATCAGACCAAAAAGTTTGACTTTAGAGCTGAATATCTGATCAACAGTCTTGCAGCATTGTAAAATGAAATATAATATACTTTAAAACAATGTTTTGAAAAACATGTATCAACACACACACACACACACACACACACACACACACACGTACACACAAGCTCGCGCATGCATGCACACACACGGGCACACGAGCATGCGCAATCACACATGCACACACAAACACACGTGCTTGCATTCACACAAACATACACATGTGCACACACATAAACAATTATTATTCTAGAGACACAGAGAGAGAGACAGATGAGAGCTGTCATGTATATTGTTGATGACCAACAAAGTCTAGCTAGTAGAAGGTCATACGCTTATGAAGAATAATTAAGTAATGATTACTGCTGATTGAAAACCTTGAGTAATGAATAAAATTCACTCCTTTTTTCCCTTATTTTAAGATGTAACAGTTGTACCTAGTAAAAGGTAACACACTTAAGTACTATACTCATATAACAGTAGATTATTAAGAGCAGGTCACTGTAACTGAAAACCATAATATTTTGGTTTAGTGTCACCACCTAAAAGGCTAATTTTGTTGTCATATCAGAGAAGATAGTGAATGTGCATTAAACCAGCATTACTGTGTGCCCTCTTCAAATTTTTTGAAACTAAAACCTCCTCAGAAAGAGGTTTATCTGTGGCAAACAAATATAATGTTGCCACTTAATTTATGTTATCTAATAATACAGAAATGCATTATATATATAATAACCATACTCATAACATTAAGGCCAGTAGGAAGGGAAAAACTGTATACAATACCCCAACAAGGTATGAGGTTGGAGAGTAAATAGCTTTACTGCAATGGTGACCTCTTCTTTAGTGATATGGCAGATCTGTTATATAACTGTATTATATTATTTGCAAAGGATAACTGTTTATTTAACATTTGTTTACCGGCAAAGTCTGACTTGGAATGAGCCAGTTCTCAGGGGAGGCCTGTGGAGGAACACTCCAGATGCATGTCTTTTTAATGTGGGAGGAAACCAGAGCACCCACAGGGAACCCACACAAATGCAGGGTGGACATGCAGATTCCACACAGAAGGCACCCCAGCTAAGAATTGAACCAGGGAAACTCTTGCTGGTGAGGTGACAATGCAAACCACTGCACTATCCATTTTGGTTTAGTATCACAGAGAAGGCTTATTGTATTGTCATACCAGAGAAGATAATGAATGCACATTAAACCAGCATGTTACATTAAATTATCACATTTGTGCAGCATTAATAGTAAAGGAGTAACTTTGAGGGGTGAGCAAATATAGGATTGCTGTACCAAAACCAGTCCTACCCCTAGGAAGAACTCCTAGATTGTGCTGTCTTGTGAGTGCATACACAATAGTCCAGACTGAGGCTTCTAGACTGCTCTAAGAATCATTATTTAAATAAATTAAAGCCAGAGCTGCTACCGCTTGAGCAGAGTCTTCTTTAAAATAGCTATCCATCGTTATGCTTGAGTTACAACAAAAGCAGTACAATTGATTAGCACTTGGACAAAGTTTGCATGATGACAGTTAGTCTTCATTTTTTACTTGAAAGAAATAGCAAGTTGACAAGTCTTTATGTAAGCAAGAGTTCTGAATATAACCTCATCTGTCTGGATACCCAAAATATGTTACAAATGTTCTCCAGAACTTTGATAGGAGAGAAAACTGGTGCTTGACTTAAGTAGGCAGTTGAGAGACCATTGATATAAAATGAAGGACTGGTCCTTATGGGACACTATTACTGTAAAACACTGTTATGGTGGTTTACACACTAATGCTTGTAGCTTTGAAATTCTTCTACCTGAAGTAATGTCCACATTATTTCTATGATCCTTGACAGATGAGCAAGGTGCAGAATGTTGAATACCCATAATTGCAAATATATATAGATTGATAGATATTGTGTGCGTGTGTATGTGTATGGGCTTTTCATTTATATCCACATTTTTAAATATACTGCCTTCGGGTCACTGTACTATTAGGAAAGGAGCACATGAAATCCTCAGATTTGCAGTTACAGGCATTTACGGATTCACAAATATGACAGGCATCCAATCTATTGACTCAAAGGGAGGCAGTGGTAGTTTCTTTAGCAAACAATTAAAGTCACAGGAAGTAGAACTTGCCTCTAAGGTTGTCTCAAGTGCATGACTATTTTAAGGAAACTCTTGAATGAAGAATAAGGTGCTGTTTAGTGGAAGAATGGAACACGTGGAACATGGAAGAATGGAATACGTGGAACATTGCAGAATGTGCAGCTAAATTGGGGATATTTTATTAATTTATTAATTTCATTACTTAGTTATTTACTACATTTTGCAATCAAGGTACAGTATTGCTGTGCTTCATTTAACAGTTATTGAAACAATAAAAAGTAATGCAGCCTAGCTGTGTGGCACAGAAGGATGGGGCCCTAACTACAACGCCAGGCAGCATACAAGGATGGGGCCCTTACTACAACCCTAGGCAGCATAGTAGGATGGGGCTCTAACTACAACTCTAGACAGCATAGTAGGATGGGGCTCTAACTGCAACCCCAGGCAGCATAGAAGGATGGAGCCCTAACTACATCCCCAGACAGCAGAGATGGAGGGAGCCCTAACTACAACCCCAGGCAGCATAGAAGGATGGAGTGCTAACTACAAACCTAGACAGCATAGAAGAATGGAGCCCTAACTACAGTCCCAGGCAGCGTAGAAAGATGGAGTCCTAACTACAACCACAGATGGAGCCCTAACTACAACCCCAGACAGCATAGAAGGAGGGAGCCCTAACTACAACCCCAAGCAGCATAGACGGATGAAGCCCTAACTACAATCCCAGGCAGCATAGAAGGATGGAGCCCTAACTACATCCCCAGACAGCAGAGATGGAGGGAGTCCTAACTACAACCCCAGGCAGCATAGAAGGATGGAGTGCTAACTACAAACCTAGACAGCACAGAAGAATGGAGCCCTAACTACAGTCCCAGGCAGCATATAAAGATGGAGCCCTAACTACAACCACAGATGGAGCCCTAACTACAACCCCAGACAGCATAGAAGGAGGGAGCCCTAACTACAACCCCAAGCAGCACAGACGGATGAAGCCCTAACTACAACCCCAGGCAGCATAGAAGGATGGAGCCCTAACTACAACCCCAGACACCATAGAAGGGTGGGGCCCTAACTACAATCCCAGACAGCATAGAAAAATGGAGCTTTACCTACAACCTCAGACAGCATAGAAGGATAGAGCCCTAACTACAACCCCAGACAGCATAGAAGGATAGAGCCCTAACTACAACCCCAGTCAGAATAGAAGGATGGAGCTCTAACTACAAGCCCAAACAGCAAAGAATGATGGAGTCCTAACTACAACTCCAGGCAGCATAGAAGGATGGAGCCATGACTACAAGCACAGAAAGCATAGAAGGATAGACCCCTAACTATAACCCCAGTCAGCATAGAAGGATGAAGCTTTAACTACAACCCCAGACAGCCCAAGTTTGACTAACTGCATGGGTACTAGAGGAAATGGGAGGGGTAGGAAAAATCAATTTTGCCAGCATGTCTACTCTTGGAGGGAGGGGGCAGATTCTAACTTTGATAAAGACCCCCCCCCCCAGTTATTGCGCTGTGCCATTGTTGTGGGACGGATTCGTGACAAACTCTTACCGTCTGAGGGGGAAGACTTGAACTAAGTGATATTAAATGTTGTGATTTGCGATGCATGCAATGTGATTAACTCCAGACAGTAAAAATATTCAAAGAAATTCCACAGGCATGCAGGAACAGTTTATGTGATGTTGCATGCTGCTCTGCTTTACTTCCTCTGCTAAGCAGTGATTGTTGCATTCTTGGCTTTGGAGAATAGCACTAGAGGCACTGCACTTAAAATGTGCAGCCAGTTAGCTAATGGTCAGCTTGAGGCCACACAAAGGGAGATGAAAAATAAATGAAAACTCGTAGACAAAAACTATTGTCAACAGAATGGCCAAGTAACTATTATGTCAGTATACATAGGCCAAACTGCATGCATTTAACATATAATAACAGAATATCAGTGTAACATTAGTTAAACCTTGTGCACTATAAATGATAAAGTAAGAAAACAGGCAATTTAGGTGATGCCACAGTCAGTACAAGATGAAATACAGGAAGACATGAAATTCACAGACATGCAGTAGTAGGAACAGCACACATTTCACATGTATGATTATTTCATTTACAAAGAAGGAAAACACTGTGAGACCTAGCACCAGCATTAACCTTTGATTCCCTGAGCAAATCTTGGAGAATCTTAACTGTCCACCAGGAAAATATAAGGATGGCAAACCATCCAGGACAGGAGAAGGACTTTTGTAGGTTAATTTGCAAATGATGGCAGCTAGACATAATGCCATTTAGACTTTAGATTCATCCAAACAAGCTCCAGCAAAAGTTACACAGTGGTGAGCTCCTACAAGGCAACTGCCAAACATTACATCTCGTATAAAAACAGATAAAAAGAGACATAGCAAAAAAAGTACATTCCTAAGGAAAAAGGCAGAGGAAATATGATAGGACATTGAAAAATCAATCAAATTAGTGAATATGTTGAATGCATTGAAGAACAAATACTGAAATACTTGAGTAAATGGGATGATAAAGGAAATAATGCAACAGCTGTTGAGATGAGTAAAACAAAAGCATATTAAGGAGATCATCATCAGCAGGCTGAGAATTTCATAAAGATGAACAGCAGGAAGCTCAGAGGTAGCAGTGGAGTTCTCACTGAAAGAAAAGAGACAATTACAAAGGACTAAGGGAATGGACAGATAAGGAGGGATGGCAATCATGGAGACGTTGTGAGAGACAAAATGGAGGTTGCACAGTCAACACTACATCTTTACTCATTTGTCAAACAACATAACAGAGAGGCAAGGTAAAGAGAAATGAAGAGCCGATGAAAAGATCTGACTGCAAGAATAAGATGTAGAGGAAACAGGGGTGTAGAAGGAGAAAAAATAAACAGTGCAAAGAGGAAACGAGGATAAAAGGATAAAGTAACACTAAGGACAGGAAGGAACAAGTACAGTGAAAGAGCAAGATTCAGGCAGATCAAAAGAACACAAGCAAAACTAACAAAGAAGGTTTCAATATCAGATGAGCAGCAGCAGCTCATAATGTGCTGGAGCGGACAGTCGGAGCAAGATGCAAAAGAAGGAAGGGAGCAGCTGGGCAGTAATTATGTTAATCAATCTTATCAGAGCAGGGTAAAGTAAGGCAAGCCTAGGAAAGTCACAGTGAATAATAGTCGTTTTGGTTAAATAAGGTAGTTCAGTTATATTTGTGTGCTTAAGCAGAAACCGTTTACAGCATACAGAAACAATAAATCTCTTGAGAAATTAGAAACATTATCCAAATCTCAGCTACAGGCTCACTTCCAGATTCCCTAAGTGATCATAACCCCACATATGCCATCCAGCAGTATACCAAAAGCTATAAAAAAGATCTTGTTTGACCTAGACTGAAACCACACAATTCTGAGTTTAGAATCCTTTATCTCTACACTAAAGCAAATCAATGGGTAGTCCCCAAAAACCTTATATCTAGATAAAGGAGTTGAAAAATGTATTTCTATCAGTTCTCAATATTCATTGTCCATTAAACAAATATCAGATCTAATCCAACCCTTTGGTTTATTAGAAACACAAACAGGTAATGCAAGAAAGAGAGAAATCATAGAACAATGGTACAAATGCAAAACTGAAATCTACCAGACATACAGACAACTGGGAAATTTCCCAAATAAACTCATCCAAATTAACAAAAAAAACTGTATTCACTCAATTGCAAAATAATAATCTTTCTAATCCAAAAGGTTATTGGATAGCCATAAACAAACTCCTGAAACCTGGAAAAACTATGCAGCTAACTCCCACGCCAAAAGAAATAATCTAAAACATTGCAGTGATTCATCTCACAGTTCATCCAAGTAACATTTACAGCACTAAAAAATCAAACATATGACTCATTAGACACCTTTCAGTTCATTCAGAATAGTATCTCAGCATTTTCCTTTCAAACAGTAGAAGCAAAAAATAAATAATTCAAAATAATACAAAAATTGCTATCACAAATAAAACCTGCAACATTGGCAGCTAACCGATTTCCTGCAGAATACTTAAAATTTGCTGCAAATGCCACATCTTATTCCATATTGATACAAATCAACAGGCTGGAGTTATATTTACCCAAACTGTGGAAAAACATACATTATCCCACTACTAAAAGGAGGAAAATCAGTGGAATTATCCATGTATTGACCAATAGCCATACTATCTCTCATCAAAAATCCTTAAAAGATGTATACATTCCCAACTGCTTAGTATCTCCTAGATAAGAACCTACTCTCTCCCACCCAACATGGCATTCTTTCTTTGCATAGCATCACACAGAGTTCTTCCTTCCACAATACTATAAATCAACTTAAAGATGAAGGTAAACTAGTCACTTCCATATTCCTGGATCTATCAGAGACATTTGATATAGTCTCCCTTACTAAACTAGTACAAACATTACTCTCTCTCACTCTTTCCACATGCACTCTAACATGGTTCAAAAACTCTGTCTTAGATAGGACACAATGCATCAGATGGCAAACATGTTACTTATCCTACCTACCCTTAAGCATTTGTTCAATCCTAAGTCCTTCCTCTTTTTAATATTTTTATATACAACCTCCATATTGCAGTGCGACAAGGCTTCCTGGTTCGGTATGTAGATGACTTCACCCTAATCTGCTCCATTTCAAGAATGCCATCCCTACAAATTACTACACAATGATCCTACTCCTCCATTGAGTCTTTTCTGAACCAATCTAATCTTCTGCTGAACCCGAACAAAACAAAAAGTCTACTTTTCTCTGCAAAACAACAAAAATACCTGTACTATATCCTACACAGAAAATAATAAACTTGAGATTGTTACACATAATAAATTACTTGGGATCACCATAGAGGATAATCTAAAATTTTGACATATACATCCAAAATACTATCAAAGAAGACCCATATAAAACTAAGTCTCCTCTATAAAACATCATCGTACTTTGCGTTGCAAACTACAATGACCATAGCCCTCTCATATCTGCTGACAATTCTCCCACATACCTCTCCTCTACTCACAAATATAAATTCCTCCCTTTTAACCAAACAGGAACAATGTTATAATAAAACAGAACCAAATAAAAAATAAAAAAATAGTTCGCGTAGTGTCCTCAAGTTGGGCAACTGAATCCTTTCACACACAAAGACTAATCAATAATAAAGTAATAAGGTTTTACTATTGAACACATAACATATAAGGTTAAGTACTTTCATCCCTCTGTCAAACTCTCACATCAGAACCAATTAATACCACCATTCCACAATTTACATAATAATCAAAATGCGTCACATGCATCACATTGTCCAATCCAACAGCATAACATTCAAAATTGAATAATGCATTAATTAAGACATAAAAGCTTCATAAATATAACATTTAAAACATTTGTGTAATATTGTAAAAGTTGCTATACTATAAAATAAATCTTTGCATCAAAATAATAAAATACAGTATATCAAAACTTTACTAGCATTCAGTTTTAAGACAGGAGAAATGGATACTTGATCATTGAGGCCAAGTCCAAAACAAGTCCGCAACCTTAATTGCCAAACAAATTCCTTATTTTCCAGTTTAGCCCCCCCCCCCCCAATATCATGGGGAACCATTTCTAGTATCCCAAATGAAAATCTGACCAAATTACAATTCAATGTGTGCTTATAAAGTGTATTATTATTACTATTATTATTATTACATTTGCTTATGGTATAAATATGTTCATATATTCTTTTTTCAGAAATGTCTCCTAGTCTTGTCCACATAAAATCTAGAACAAACCATACAAACAGCAATGTTTCAAAACAGCAATGTCATCAAAAGTGTATACATCTTACACATACACAAAAGGCTATTGATTATAAGCTCCACATTTCTGAGCTCCTCTGATATTAATTTTTGTAACCATAGGATGTTCTAAAAGATTTTTATAATTCCTACCAGTCTCTCTCCCATTCTAGAAAACACTTCCTCACTGACCTTTAAGATGTTCCAATTTTGGGAAATTGTTTCTTTGATTTTCTTAGATACACTATTAAAGGTAACAACTAGAGTTACTAAAACCACTCACCTTATTTAAAGTAGGTACACTTCATGAGTTGATCACTATCTGTTCTGTCACTAAAAGGGTTTGTACCTCTTATCCCAATCTTTCACAACCATCTTATGAATATTATCTAAAAAAATAACTGGAAAATTCTTATCCAAAAACAACTATGTTCAAAATCCTTAAAAAGGGGAACATCCAAATAATTGACTGAACCTACTGTGTTAGTGTGAGTAAATTTTAAAAATGTTGTTGTGTTGTTAATATATACTAAGAATTCATTAATTATACCATCAGTGCCTTTCCATAATATAATGATGTTATCCAGGTAACAATAGAGATGCCAATATTTTTGGTATTCCGACCCAAGAACAAATTGGTGCTCCCAACTATACATAACCAGATTTGCATATATGGGTGCACAACAGGCACACAAAGCAACACCATTATTCTGGCAAAAATATTCCCTCTCAAAACAAATACAGTTGTTGCATAAAATCAAGTCCATCAATTCAACTATAAAATTCACCATTCTAGTATCCAAAGTTGCAAGTTTAATGATGGCTAAATGAAAATATTCTAACCCAATTTTGTGTAGGATACTTGTGAATAAATCTTTCACATCTATAGCAGAGAAACTACATTATGGATCAAAAAACTGGGGGGTTAGTTTTGTTAGGAAATCCCAAGAATCTTTCAAAATAAAATGAATAGGGTCTAGTATACCCTTATGCATCCAGTCTGTAAACACTGCTAAAAAATAAGTCTTGGAATTTTGTGCTAAGACAAAAAGTCCAAAAGGTGGGGATGAAATATCTTTGTGGACCTTTGGAATTCCACTGGGAGAGAAGGGTGCGCATTTTGTAAAAAAAATTAAACATTTTAAGTGAAATAATCTCTTGTAATAATGAATCATCTAAAAATAAATCTATTTTTCTATATGGTATATGTATTTTATTAATTGAAATAGCATAATTGTTACTATCATAAAGTATATTAAATATTTGATTTGTATAATCAGTCCTATCCAATATAACAATCCTTCCACCCTTATCTAAATCCTAATGTTTATATTTCCCTGAGATTTTTTTAATGAATTCCATTCATCTTTAGTCAAATTATGTCAAACATAACACTGAGTTTCATTAAATTTATACAAATCTCTTTCACATGTTTTCTCAAAAAGAACCAATATAGGGTTTAATGGGGGGGGGGTTGTATACACAATTCTTTTGGAGTAATGTAGAAGAATGTGGATTCATGTCTTCATCACTAGGGGGTGAATACGTTGTAAATTTAACTTCCTGGTAAAAAGTTTAAGTTCTATCAACACATTGTGTAGATTGAACTAAAATGCAGGCACAAACTCCCACCCTTTAGTAAATAATTGTTTTGTTATAATTACATCTGTATAATTAAACATTTTAAAATCTGTGTATGTATAGGCAATACCCTCCTGCATGACCTCATACTTATCTTTAAAATCACAAAAGCTATTTATCACTTCCAATTGCTTTTCCTCAGTCCCTTCCTACTGGTCCTGTTCATCTTCATTGGGGAATCTATTATGTGACCTAAAAATATCCCCTTCATACTGGGTGCCATGAATCCCTAGTGTGTCACCCAAATTAATGTTAACAACCTCCTCATGTCTTACCAAGGGTGGAAAGCTATCTTCATAATTAAAATCAATCCTTATAGCCCCTTCCACTGTTGGAATGGCATTATGGGAAGTCAGCATTTTTAAAACACCACTCATTTCAGTCTGTTTATTATATACAACATTGTGCAATGAATTATTATATTTATTTGGTAAGGGATATGCCTTCCCTTGAGAATATTTTAATTCATCCCTTAATAATTTCCTTTGCTTTCTATTAATATTTGTATTAACCTGTATTTCCACATTTTTGAAATCATTGTCATATCTACTAACATTATGCTCAAATAGTAAGTCATTCAATAAGCAGATATTTAAATCAGTAATCTCATTAAATAGCTGTTACATTAAGGAATTGTTCCAATTAATAATATATTGAATCAGTTCAAGTCCATGTCTATTGAACATATTAATAAGTTAAAGATATTCATTACTGTTCTGATATAAACCGTTAGGACATTTAAAGACCTGAAGGCCTTTAGGGAGTTTTTTAATTTCACACATTTAGTTAAATACATGTTATCCACTTTTCACAGAGGGACGAAAGCACCTAACCTTATATTTTATGTGTTCAGTATTAAAACCTTATTTACATTATTATCCTCTAGTCTATGTTTGAAAGATTTCTGTTGCCAAACTTGAAGACACTACGTAAGCCATTTTTTTTGTTTTGCTTTTTTGAGTTGGTTGTGTTTACTGGCTTCATGGAAACACATTGGACTGTTTTGATTTATTTGGTTATAATCTTCTTCTTTTTCATTCCACTGTTCCCATTAGGGGTCGCCACAGTGGATCATCTGTTTTCATTTCTTCTTGTCCTCTGCATCTTGCTCTGTTACACCAACCACCTACATGTCCTCTCTCACCACATCCATAAACCTTATCTTAGGCCTTCGTCTTTTCCTCTTACCTGGCAGCTCCATCCTTAGCGTCCTTTTCCCAATATACTCAGCATCCCTCCTCAACACATGTCCAAACCAATGCAATCTTGCCTCTCTAGCTTTGTCTCTAAACTACCCAACCTGGGCTAACCCTCTAATATACTTATTTCTAATCTGGTCTATCCTCATCACACCCAGTGCAAATCTTAACATCTTTAACTCTGCCAGGTCCAGCTCTGATTCTGTTGAAGTTGACACGTTGGACTGTTTTGATTTATTTGGTTATAATAAAACAGCAAAATTTGCAACCCACCTTCCAAGTAAAACCCATCATTGCCTACCATTCAGCCAACTAAACTCGTTAGAATTACCCACTGCAAAAACATTTAGTCAACTTAAATTGGCCCAAAGTATACATCATCATCCAAACAAATGTCCAGCACTGAAAACAGCAATGCTGTGGTACCCTCTGTCTTGATCTCTCAGGTCCAAGAAAAAATGCTAAGCGGAATACCTTGAGAGCAGGTTATGGTTCAGGAAGGAGAGTGATGCTTAGCTTCCAAAGTTTTTATATTAAACCCATTCATATCTTCAAAATAAGTCACCTTGATTCAGTATTCATTTAAAGAAGCTCTATTTGGATTAGCCCTTTCATCTTATACACTTTGTCAGATGAGGAAAAACGTAATTTGTATTCCTCATATATACTCAGTTGTTGCAATATACTCTCACAAGACCTAAGACTAGTCATAAATCAAAATACTTCAAAACAAACCTTAGGACCTACCTCCTGGATTCTAAACTATGCTCCTGCCACTCATCCCCTGGCTAAACATTGCTATATCTCTAGCCACTTGTCCTCTAACTGTAGTATTGGTTTGGTCTTCTTGCATAATCTAAGCTTCTGGGCTTTCATCAAGAGATTCACTAGCTTAGCCACACCTAGAATTTCTTATCAGCTATTTAATAGTAATGCCCTTCACATATTTCAGTGATGGTGCACTTTTTTGGTTTGGCATGTCAAAAGCTCCTGGTGCAAAATAATTCAGTGCACTTCACATGAGCAATGTATGCAAAAGCAGTGTCTTTGGTAACTCGGGTGTTGGTGATCACTGACATGTCACCAAAAACCTTGTGGCATGTGTCACCTTTGACACATGTGTCATAGGTTCACCATCACTGACATATTCTATTGCACCTGTCGATTAACCTAATAAAGGGTGGAGTAGTGGTGCAGTGGTTAGTGTTGTCACCTCACAGCAAGAATTTCTCTGGTTCAATTCTTGGCTGGCGTGCCTTCTGTGCAGAGTCTGCATGTCCCCCTTGCATTCGCTTGGGTTTCCTCTGGGTGCTCTGGTTTCTTCTCACATTCCAAAGACATGCATCTGGAGCATTTCTCTAGGACCTCTGCTGAAAATGGGCCCTATCCCAGTCAGACTTCCCTGGATAAATAACTTCTTAAGTTTATCCTCATATAGTCCTATCCTTCAGTGAAAACTGAAATGTAACTCTGTGAAATATAGTGATATCTAGATATTTCTCTTGTGTTTCTTTTTCTTGATATATAAATGTTTGTATATTGTGTGTTATACTTAATATTTGCTGTTTTTCATTGTTTTGTATTGTGTGACATTTTGTAAGATTTGTTAACTGAAGACTTTTTTTCCCCAGGCCTCCAATGAAAAAGGCCTGTCATGGCCCAGTCAGACTTTCCTGGTAAACAAATTTGAATAAATAAATAAAATACAACTCTGGATATTGCAAGTAATACAAACTTGAAAAATATGTCAATGTAAGGTCATACAGTAAGTCTCTATAAACACTCAACACATGAAGTATTGAGTGAAAAGCAAATCTGAGGTCCGTACAATTCAGTACATAAGCGGCCTGCACCAGTTGAGTTGAGTGATGAAGCCCTGACTTCAACCCAGGTGACTCCATTTTGAATAGCAGCATGGATCATATTGTAACTTTGTTTTGCATAAATACTTAAGTGTCGCACTGTTATTATGTAATTACATAATTTGTGATTATCTGATATGATATATGTGCTTTATTATAGACTGTTATGTATTTAGTCTTTTCTTTTGTACTGTGTCTATTCTGGAGCTTCTGTTCATGAAGAAAGAGATGAAGCAACCAAGATGCTGAGTGAATCATACACAAACAAACAAACAAACAAACAAATAACTAAATAAATACATAAATGCATAAAGCAATCCAGATGCTGAAAGAATCAGTAAGCGGAGATATTTTAGTAAGTAACTCACTCATTTCCAGGATGGGAGGATTTCCAGTCCATTACCACATTAACTCCAATCAGAAGCAGGATAACAGTGACAGTATTACAAACTGCAGTTTGTACCTGGCCATGTAAATCAGTGCTAATGCACTACAGCAGGAGTTTGAAACGTATATATATATATATATATATATATATATATATATATATATATATATATATATACATATATATATATATATATGTATATATATGTGTGTGTGTGTGTGTGTGTGTGTTTGTGTGTGTGTGTGTGTGTGTGTGTGTGTGTGTGTAGTAACACCCATGTTTCACTGGACCACTACTGTTTGCCACTTAGCCTGCATGCAAGCTAGGAATGCAATGAGCAAAGAATTAAACAAGTAAAGATGGCCACGTCCTGAAGAGACACTTCCACTGGTTAAAATAGTAAAGCTCTGACTAAATCCCCAGGAAAACTAAGATGGACTATCATCTTTGCCATCTCTAGGATCTGGAAGGGAAAACAGAGGAATTTTGATGCTCTTTCTGGTCATCCCTTTTTGGGAGGGGGTGATGTGCTGGCAATATGAATGTCACTTTTCCTGTCCCACTGAAGTCAAGATTTCAGAGCAGCAGCAGCAGTCAGGGTAGGCCTGCTGGCAGGCTAGGCAGGTATCACCACTTTGGCAGGGATGGAGGACACTCATAAGTCACTCCTAATAGTAGGCAGTGTCCTACGTAATGAGATGCAAGCAGGTAGGGGGTTAGGTTTTATAGTAATGCTGCCAAGCCCCTTTCTCTACAGACAGCAGAACTATTGCCTCTTTCCTTCCTCCCTCCACACTATTTGCCAACTATAAGATGGGGGTCACCAGAACAAGTGGGTTGCCCTATTAACTTTAAATGAATGCATGGATGAAGTGATATAGGTTCACGTGGGATGCCACAATGCTACAGAAGCACAGTTCTCAGCCTTCTTGTGACCTCTAAGATATCGACTTCTCTGCCACTTATTTGCATCCATCACCTCTGCTCACTGTAAGATATACAGGCAATACAAACACTTATCTCTGTTGCAGACCAAGGGCACAACTAACCACAGCATTGTGTGGTTTGTAGTGAGTAGTGCAAAGGAGAAATGAATAGGCTGGTAGAATGGATTTGGAGCAGTCTGTTACCTAACAAGCATTGGGTGGAAACAGCAACCAAATAACTCATGTCTAAATGAATAACCATTTAGAGAGTAATTTCTGTGCTGCTGATTTGTTTTCTGCATTTGAATTGTTAGTCTTCAAAAAAAGACTTTCTAAATACTATATGTATACTTCAATAATATACATATAATGGGAACAGCCGAAAGAAGATGATGAATAATATACATATAAAATAAAATTCATGTCACTCTTAAGATGCTTTCATGTAATTGCATTTGTGAAAAAAATGCATTTCTGAACTTAGTCCTATTAGACCCAGGTTAAAGTTTTACCTGTTCACTCCATTCCTCTTCAACCCTTCTCATCTTCACTTCCAGTTCCATTTCTTTACCAGCTGCTTCGGCAATCGAAGTAATTTCTTCCTGGTGCCTGTGAAATATTGTTATAACATGAGGAAAGATTTAGTGTTCTGTTTCAGTACTACCACTATCATGTTGACTCTAAAATCAGGTAATTTTTAAAAGTAAACCTCTGTAATCATCATAAACAATTAACTGGCTGGTCAAATCAGACTTCATTCATAAATAGATGCTGTACTATTTTTCTAGCCTTAAGAAAAGCTACTAATTAATTAGAAAACTCCAGGCCCAGATTCAGTACCTAACTTCTGGCTAAAAGTATTAACATCTTTATAGTAACATATAGCCCTGAGTAAGAATTATTTATATGTGCATCCTGAACAGGAACCAACCTGGTTAACAACAGGAAAAACAATACTCCTCCTTAAGAGTGAACCTGCAAGCTATCCTAAAAGCTATAGAACAATAACTTCTCTTCCAACGATGTATAAATTAAATGCTGGGCTTGACGCTGACAGAGTTTATAGCTATTTAGAAGAAATCTCAATTGTGGTAATAGAACAAAAGGGTAACTAAAAGAAAGTCATATGAAACAAAGGATTATTATAGCAATAACCCATGCCTGGGTGTGGGTAATGCTGGATTTACCCACGGTTGGTGTGGTTTGGTCACGAGGGCTTCGCCCTCGTGACCAAACAAAGCCAACCGTGGGTAAATCCAGCATTACCCACACCCAGAGGTGGGTTATTGCTATTATACAATGACATTAATTTTTTTTTTCTTAAATAATTTTCTTAAATAATGGCATTGTATAAATGAGTTTAACATAGCGAGACAGTTTTAAGCAACGGAGATTTTGCGTTCTCCATTGCTGTAAAAAAAGAAAAAAAGAGTTATAGTAATGGAAAAAGTCCGAGCGACCGGACCTTTTTCCATTACTATAACTCTGATTTACAATGTGCACGCTGACCAATCAACATGCACGTTTTTGGAATATTAATGGGGGGGTTGTTGTATAATTGTTGTTACAGTCATAATGAAGAATTATAAAAAGGGAAGATTCTAAGTACGGCATGGGTAGATTACAAAAAAGCATTTGACAGTATCCTACATTCATGGATAAAGGAGTGCTTAGAGATGTATAAAATACACCCTACATTGATCAATTACATTACAGTGACCAAGAGACAGTGGCAAACCACTTTGCAGCTGAGCCATAATAAAGGACAAATTATTATTCCAGAGGTAAAATTTCAAATGGGGATATTTCAGGGTGACTCTTTGTCACCACTGTTTCTTTGTCTTGCATTTAAACCATTAAGACTTCTGCTTAACAGATTAAGTCATGGTTACAATCTGGCTCCTAGAAAACAACAAAGTGTATAGACATTTCATCTCCTTTTCGTGGATAATTTAAAACTGCATAGTTCATTAAATGAGGAGCTGAAAGAACAACTGCAAGTAATCAAAACTTTCTCAGATGATATAAGAATGTCATTTGGTCTTGATAAATGTGCAAAAGCAACATTTAAAGCAGGAAAGCTGTAGCACCAAGAGAGTATCAGTCTGGGACAGGAATGTTATATAAATGAACTTGAGCAGGAGGGGGTGTATAAATATTTGGGAATTGATGAAGGTTCGACAATAAAACATGAACAAATGTAAACAAAACTCAGTAAGGACTAGTATAGAAAACTAAAATTAATGCTAAAAACAGCCCAGACATCTAGGAACAAAGTCCAAGCTATAAATCAATTTGCTCTTCCTGTTTTAACTTACAGTTTTAAGGTGATTGACTAGCCCAGATGTTTTGGACCAGCTGGACAAGCAAACAAGAAAAATGCTTCACGCTTATCAAATGATATATAAAAATCAGTGTATGCCAAGATTATACAGCAAAGTGGTGCAGCGGTAGCATTGTCACCTCACAGCAAGAGGTTCTCAGGTTCAATTCTCGGCTGGGGTGCCTTCTCTGTGGAGTCTGCATGTCCTACCTGCGTTTGTGTGGGTTTTCTCTGGGTGCTCCAGTTTCCTCCCACGTTACAAAGACATGCATCTGGAGCATTTTTCCCCGGGCCTCTGCTGAAAATTGGCTTTGTTCCAAGTTGGACTTTTCCAGTTAACAAATGTTAAATAAATAAAATAAATAAATAAAAAATATATTTCTCATTTTGAAGGAGGTATGGGCCTTTTTGCATTTGATTACATATTGATTTGCAATCATAGGACTGTATATATTTGCTGACTTTTCCAGATCCAAACATAATGAACATTTTAAA
Source organism: Protopterus annectens (assembly GCF_019279795.1). Classification (NCBI taxonomy): domain Eukaryota; kingdom Metazoa; phylum Chordata; order Ceratodontiformes; family Protopteridae; genus Protopterus; species Protopterus annectens. The sequence goes on along the minus strand of NC_056726.1, from coordinate 118,861,116 downwards.
ACATGAGGAGAACAAGTCTAAGATGACTTCCCTGCTTAGTTTAGCAGAAGTATATCAGTGTCAAGCAGGAATGGAAATCAAAACAGAAGTAGACAAAAATTAGGCAGCAACTGAATGTGCCAAAAAAAACAAAAGAAAGAATAGAAGGAGAAGAGTCAGATGAGAAGGCAAGAAATGTGGAAAAAGTATAAATATAGCTGCAAGTACAGAAAACTCCTGGAGCAACCTCATGTCGATCAGATCTGATGCAAAGGTGAATTTAAACCAAAAGATGAAAGGTTAATATTTGCAGACCAGGATAGTGGACTACTTACACGATGGTTTACAAAGTTCACTGAACATGTGGGAGAAACAGACAAATGCAGATTTTGTAAAACAGAACTGAAAAAAGTTGAACATCTTGTTGTTGGGTGTGATGCACTAATGGCAGAGGGCCTGTATACTGAAAGGCATAAATGTGGCAGGACTGTAGCATTGGGGATTGTGCAAACATTACAATACTGAAGTAGCTGTGAAGCATTTGAAACATAAGCCACAAAACATTACAGGGAATGATCATGATTATATCACATGGGATCACCCATTACCAAAAGTTCAAAAAATAGATGTGAGAAAACCAGATATAGTAGTCCATGAAAAGAAGACAGAAGTAGCACTGATCATTGAAATTGCTACACCCAGTGATTACAGTGTTTTACATACAGAGAGATACAATGTCATAAAATACCAGGATTTGCAAGTAGAAACAAAGGCAATGTGGAAGGATACCCTGACAGTTCCAATAGTAGTAAGAGCAATAGGTCTCAAAAAAAATTTGCAATCGTGCTTAGATATGCTACCAATACAAGTAACTCTGTAGGAATTGTAGAAGGAGTTAATTCTGGGCACATTGTGGGTGCTGCAAAGATCATTTTTGGCTAACATCAAAGATTGAAACAATACTAATTTCATAAACTTTAATCATACTTTGACTTAGGAATGGAGTCCATTGTTGTTAGATACACAAAAGACCTGGAGAAATAAATCTGAGGGGTACAGAAATTGGACTAGTGGTTTATTATGATTATTCAGAAAGCAGAGGCTTTCTCTTATCATGCCTGAGTTCAGCCAACCTCTTTTTTTTTTTGTCTTTTTTTTTTTTTTTTTGAGAAGAGGGCATTAGATTGGAGAGCTACATCGTGTACTGCAGTGTTGAATGTACCAGGTTTGTGAGATTTTGGAAAAAAAAGTGAAAGCTTATTTAAATAGTGTTAGTATTTGACAATGACTCCAAGTACCTGATGTGGGAACAGTACCCATAGTTTTTTGACCTTGTGATATTAAAGGAGAGTAGTCTTTCTGTTGATCCACTGATGGTATTAGTTTTTTCAGTAAGCAATTGTCTGTAATAGTCATACCTGTATTTCAAATTGCTTTTGAGATGCTTTCATGCAAGTTTTTAACCTCCCTATTACACTACAGAGCATGGGAACATATTAGAAATGCTCAAAATGCTCACTGCGTCACAGATATATATGGATCCCTATCTCTCAAACTGCATATAGTCAAGATGACACGATTGAGTTTTTAAAAACCTGAAGCTTTTGAATGGAGATTGCGGTACAGTGAGGATTGGGAAATTTACCATTTCCTTACTGTCATGCAGTCTTGGAGTTGGCATATATAATTTGCAGGGGATGTGGAGGGTGCAGGGGGGCTTGCCCCATGCAAAAAATGTATTTATTTATTTTTTTATGTTCAAGTTTTTGGAAACTTGATCTTATGGTCTCTTCAATAGTTTTTTCGAGGTTCTGAAAAGTCGATCATCTGACATAGACCCAGACCTCTCTCTCTCTATATATGTATATTTATATATATATATATATATATATATATATATATATATATATATATATATATATGCAGAGAGAAAGAGAGAGAGAGATTGGTATAAGTATATAAAAGGAACTGTCTAAAAGTTATGCAATTTCATGGTCTTTCATGAAGTGGGAGGTGGGGGTTAGAATTTTTATTTTACAGTGTAAGTCAGTGCAATACCTAAAACTCCAAAGATGCGTAATGTGATGTGGCTGAAGATATCATCCCAAAATCAGATATAACTTGATATAAAACATCTTATACTACATATGCTGCGTGCAAAGCAATAACTGGAAGTTTATCAAGGAGCTCGGGTGCTGCCATCACTAGCAAAGGATACAATAAGCATCTTTAGTTCCTATCTAATAAGTTTTTCACATTATTACAATAAAAAAGCCACATGTTTTGTCATTCCACAACCATGTTCACAGCTATCAAGGATGTTTAAATGTTGGACTAGAGCTTTTAAAACAATTCTCAGCTTTTAAATGAATGAAGACTTTGTAATAAAACAGACTGACATTTAATCATTTTTCTTGGTTTTAGCTAGCTTACTCTTGAAAAGTTCTTATCTTTGTCAGTCTTAACTGTCTTGGATATTTATGCATGTGAGCATAGTGCCTTATTCCCATATAAATTCATAGTGGATGTCTATCTAAAGTATATCTGTGCAATCATCAATTTAGTCTTGAATGCAGTCAACATAGTCTGCACCTTGCCAGGTTCTGTAAAACAAATCAAATCTTACAATCAGAAAAGATGTGAAATTTGTTTTATAGGGCAGTTTTTGGTTTTCATATTAGAATAACTGATGAACTATAAATATGCACCTTCACAGTATCATAGTAGAATACTAGGCTAATGATCCAATGGGCCATTTTAAGCTTAGCTAAGTTTCCCAAAATGAAATTTGATAGGTAATGGTTCCCAAATGTTTATTGGAGGGTGTATATTCTTGAGTAGACAAATAATTACAAGCTTCCTCTCTTTGGCAGAGACATGGGTGGCAGACCAGGTGTAGATTTGTGGTTTCCCATCTACTGGTCCAGATTCTGCTTGAATAAATGCAGGGAAGAACACTACTTTACTTGGATGGGAAACCTGTTCCAGAGAAGGGGGCCTCTGAGACACATACATGTCTCTCCAATGTGTCTTATTTATGTTGTTGGCAGGGTTTCAGTTCCTATATCTTGTGGTTCTGATACTATTTGTTTTCTGAGTGTGCAACAGGTCCATTAGTACGGGATCTGAGGTAACTTTGTAGCCCAGGCATAGCTCACCTGAGCAGCCTGTAGGAAACTGAATATAAGAACAATTTTTGAGGTGGTCTGCATAGGACTTGTTCTCTACCTCTTGTATTCTTTTTGTGTGCAGTGTCTGTGGACATCTCAGTTGCTGCATATGCCTGGTGAGGTACTGCACTGAGTGGTAGGTCTTATAAAGGCAGAGTACAATATGAAGATGACTTGTTTGGACCTAGATGCCAAATCTTTTCTTATAAGTTTTCCAACATGGAATGATTCCCTCACCACAGCAGAAACACGTTGAGTCAAATGGCAATTCCCTGCCTCCGTGTGTTCCCAAATCCCTGACTACAGGGTCTGCTGTCAGGAGTGTATTCTCAATGTGGTATTTTTCAGGGGTGGCAATCTTGCTGAAAGATACTATGATGCACTTCTTGGCATTGAGTTTTAGGCCATGACTCTAGAACCAGTTACTAGTCCACGTTAGGCCACCATGGAGGAGATGAAAACCATGAGGTGAATCAATGACTGTTCCCAATTTACAATTGTCTGCAAACTTGGTCAGCCAGAAGCCCTTGACACTGGTCTTGAATTCAGAAAAGTAGTTGCTAAACAGCACTGGTCCCAGAATTATTAGTGGGATTTTTGGTAGGAGTAATTCTTAAAAGTTCTATGGTTTCTCAGTGTCTCTGGTTTTAAATCTACCTCAAAACAAAGTGCTTAATGGTTTTATCTGACTAGTGAACGCATTATATTGGGGGTGGGGGTTGGGGGTGCTGAATTCCATCATGTTTGTGAGGATCACATCAAGGATGTTCAAGCCTCTAGTGGATATATAAACTAGCTGGTCCAGGTTGTTGGCATTTATAAAGTCCAGGAATCTCTGGGCCTGTATGTTGGGAGTTGTGTATGATTCCCACTTTATTGTGAGGTAGTTGAAGTCACCCATGGATGTGGTGTTGGGTTGGAAAGGGAGTGGGTCACGTGCCTTTAATTAAGTGTTGTGGTTTTCCTGGATCATAGATGAGGACTTATAGCTTCCAAGGATATGGTATGGGAGCTGATTTATGGTGGTTTAGACATGAAGAAGCTCATGTCCATAATTATGGTGGACCAGATTGAGGTGTGTTGAGTTTTAATGTATACAGAGATATTTCCACCTTTTGTCCCTTTCTGTGCAGTAGCTAGTCTAAATGTGTGGAAGGGGTTGTAGCCATGCACTGTGGGTTGTCTCTGTGGCTTTAAACCATGTCTCACTGCACAGCTGTCTGTATTCTACAAGGTGAAGACAGCCTACAGGAAGTGGAGTTTCTTGTTCAGACTCCTGGCATTGAGAAGTAACACCTTCAAATGTTTCTGGTTTGTTACAGCTATGTCAGAAGATTTATCTTTATTTATGTATTTATTTTTTTGCATTTGATTACTGGGAAAGTCCAACTGAGTAGAAACCCATTTTCAGTGGAGGCCCAGGAAGAAAAGCTCCAAAGTATTACAAAACATTTTAAGAATAATTTTACAATCTTCAAAAATAAAACAGAAACATCTGCAGTTTAAATAATTATAACAAGTTAGATATACTATAAAACATTGGTTAAGAATTGTTACAATTTATATGACAATCGTTTAATATTTAGATACATTTTAGACAGTTTGTAGAAAAATTAAAGGTAAGTTAGTCTAATATAAGCAGTAATTGCAATATGAAGTGAGGGAAAAACAGGCTTGTGGTATATTTAGAGAGAAGGTCAGAGAAGAGAGTATGATAGAAGTAAGGAAGTAAGTGAAGAAGGGAGATTAAGGAGTTATAAGGAATGAAAAAATACTTGTACACATTTAGGGATATAGTTTATCCTGTTTTTGAGGAGGAACAGAACCAGATTTTAGCTAGGAAGTCTTTCAAAGTGGTTTTGAAAGATGGAAGCGACGGTACTGACCTGATATGGTTGGCAATGCCTGAAAAAGGCAGTATGGGGGAGGAAACGTTCTTAAGCTAGTATTCAATATCTGAGGGAACAGCTGCAGACCATCCCTAGCAAAGTAACATGAACTGTCAAAAATGTTCTCCCAGGCTAACAGATATTGCAATCCTTCTGAGTGACACAATACATTAAACCAGTTGTTGCAGTTCTGTTCCTATTCTGACATCATCCCAGGAGAAGGAAGAACCCTACTCACTCAGTGCTGGATACCTACCAGCCTGGGACATATAATCTGAGATCTCAGTTATGTTTTTCTTCATATAGTCCAGGAGGTACATGTCAAATTTTTGACACTTATGTGAGCTATTACCAAGTTATACTTGTAGATGGAGTTAAGTGACTTAAGTGCATGGATGATATGACAGAACCTGACCCCTGACAGACAGCTAACTGTCACTTTCTCTTTGCTTAGACAGCTGAGTGGGATGTGTGTGTGTCTAACTATGGAGTCTCCTAATGCCTGAATGGTGGATTGTGTAGTGGTATGCCTTATGTGCTCAGAAATTGAGACACCATGGGTTCTGGCAGTATGTGTCTTGTTGGGTGCTGGTTTTGTGGAGAGTTCCTGAGGTTGCTGAATATTTTTTGTATGTGCAGTGTCTGGGAGTTCTTCCTGGTTTGGGGATTTTAGATTTAAGAGTCACAACATATGTCGGCCTACATTACCAGTATGTACTGACAACCTGTTTGGTAATGTAGGTGCTTGTAGATGAGATTCTTGCCTCCAATAACATTGTATAACTACATCTGTCACATATCTTAGTCATATGTTTGAGGATTAGGTGGTTATCAGTGTACATGAGGCAATTACTACATTGCCTCAGGATGCCCATGTACACCAGGCTAGCTGCAGAGATAGCAGCGCAATGCATGTCAATGGCTTTGGATCCTAGCTGTTTATTCTGCAGGGAAATAATACAAGGTAAGTTCATAGTTGACTAGCTTGGTTGCTGTAGGAGTGCAGATTGCTAACAAGACTTTCTGAAACAGCCGAGGGTCAAGTTCAAGGGACGGGTGCTTTTTTTTTTGTAAACCTTATTTATAATTTTCAGTTAATGAAAAACATATATTGTAAAATATTCCATGACATCACATATATGATTTAACAAACTGGAACTGACATTGACAACTATATATCTGATAATATTCACTATGCCGATGAATATGCTAAGACACTACGTAATATCTTAAAATGCCAACTTACCTAAACTTGATGATATGAAATGCCCCTTTAGCATACTACAACAATGACATTGTGATAAAGATGAAAACAGTGTACTAGCTATGACTATAAGGCCAAGGCAATGAAAAGAAAGAGTACAGAAACTAAGTACACTGTCAGTTTTTAAAGCAAAGGGTTATCTTCACCGAAAAAGAAGATGATCAAATGCAGAATATTGTAGAAAAGAGGTATGATAAGCATTCAAGTCAAAGCCACCTGCCAATATGTCCATCCAAGAAAAAGTCAGTGGTGAGGTATATATAAAAACAAAAAAAGATTGTAGGAGTGAAGGCTGGGTGCTTCTTTGCATGCAAACTAGCCTCTCAGCCCAGAACCTAGCTGTTCAGTCTGCAGCTATGGATTTAGGGAATTACAGAGGTAGTTGTACAAGAACATTTTCAATTCCAGGTGTGCACACCTGCACAGGGCACTGCTAACTACTATTGCAAGTTGAGCAGTGTCTCATAAATGTAACAACTTTATACAGGCAAAAACACAGATCAAACGCACAATCTATCCCTTTGGCCAATAGTAAGTAGGAACTTGGGGGCTTCAAAAGGTGTATCCCAACTCAACAGTGACCTGGCCCTCTATTACTGCCATTAGGGAGTAGACCAAAGATGTACTAATGTAAAAACACTGTCTGGGGACACCCAGAGTGCAGATTAAGCCTAGAAGCCAAGCAGAAACTGAGGGAATCAAAGCAAATTACTATGACAAGAGTCCAAGATACTGATAATTTGAAACAAAGAACAATATTGCAGTAGTTAATATACAGATTAGTGATACCGCACTAACAGATTTTCAGATAAATTGCAGCTCAGTACTTAGCAGTAAATATACAGTTCTATCTGGGCCTGGATGCAGTACAATAAACACTTGCAGTTGCAGTGTATCAGTAATAACAGCTAAAAAGTAGGTTTAGAGGGTAAAATCTTACTCAGAAAGAATACTGTTTAACATCTACACTTTAAATAGGGAAGTATACTACAAAACAGCCTTATTGGGCACTTATCTAGCAGTGGATTAATCTGGATGCACCTCTGTAAACAATTACTTAATCACTAAGTAAGTTGGAGCTCTGGGATAATGAGCATAGTAGAAGAATAGCTCAAACAAACAAATTATCCAACTGGCCATTAGCAAGCAGGCACTTGTAGGTATAGGTGTATCTCAGCTGAGAAGTAATCTGGCCCCTCTCTACTGCCACAAGGGAACAAACCAAATATTTCTTAATGTAAAATCACTGTCTGGGGCCACCAAGAGTGCAGAAACAACAGAAAATGGCCATGCCAAGAGCCCAGGGCTCTGATAACTCCAAACCAAGAACAGGGACAACAATACAGTAGTTAGCACATAGAATAGTGATACAGCACTAACAGATTTTCAAATAAAGTGCAGTACAGTGCATTATTCAGCAGTAAATATATAGTAAATATACAGTTCTGTTTATATATACAGTTAAAAGGTGCATGTGTGCATATCTATGTGCTAGTGTGTCTGTGTGTGCGCTAGTGTGTGTGTGTGTGTGTGTGTGTGTGTGTGTGTGTGTGTGTGTGTGTGTGTGTGTGTGTGCAGATTTTCATGCATGTATGTGTGCATGTGTCAATATGTGCATGTGTTTTGTGTGTGTATGTGAGCATATTTGTCATAGGTTCATAGGTTGGTACTAGGCTATCGGCCCTAGGGCCAATACAAGCCTAGCCATAACAATTCCCTGGATATTTCTTCCCACAATATTTACTTCTCTGGACCCCTGTCTAGCAGGGTGACTGACATGATCCCCGGGGTGAATTTCCTATCTCCCATCCAATCATCAAGGTTCCTTTCGAAGAGGGCCAATGAGGCGCTTTGCTTGACATGTATGGGCAGTCTGTTCCAGAGTATGGGGAGTCTCTAAGTCAGGAACCTATCCCTTCTGTATGTTTTGTTCATTGTGATGACAAGGTTTAGATCCCTGGAGCGTGTGGCTCTGAGAGATTGGGATTTCTTTAAGTGGAGCATGTTCAACAACTCAGGGTTTGACATGGCCTTGTATGTTAAGCAGAGATCGCCTCTGAGTAAACAATATGCCACAGAGTATAGCTGGAGTTTTTTTAGATGGTCAGCATATGGCATCTTCTTTAGGCCTGTGATTCTTTTAGTGAGGTATTTCTGTGGCCTTTCTAGCTGTTGCAGATGTCTTGTGAGGTACATACCAAACGGGGCATTATACTCTAAAATGGGTCTAATGAGGGATGAGTACAGTGGGACAATGACCTCCTTTTTTCTGGATGAAAAGTCGTTAGTGATGAGGTGGCCACATAGAAGGATTTCCTGACTGTTGTGGCGATGTGGTTATCGAAAGTGAGACCACTGTCCACCTGTGTCCCTAAGCCTCTCATCACACTTTCAATGTTTAGTGCACTGCCACCTATGTGGTAATTCATGGGTACATGTTTTTTTCCAAAGGGGATAACTATACATTTCTTGGCATTAAGCTTGAGCCCATGGCTCTGGCACCAGGCATCTGTTTCTGTAAGGCCCTTTTGTAGAATATCCACATCATTTGGGGATTCAATAATGGCTCCCAGTTTGCAATCATCTGTGAACTTTGATAGCCAGAGTCCCTTAATATTGGCCTGTACTTCAGAGAAGTATATGCCAAACAAGAGTGGTCCCAGGACTGAACCCTGAGGTACTCCACTCGTCACTTGTCTGGAGCTGGATTTGGAGTAAGCTACTTTTACAGTCTGGTTTCTGTCAGTAAGCCAGTTGGCAACCCATCGAGTGATGTAGGGATTTATGCCCAGCTTAGTAAGTTTATCTATGATTCCAGAGTGGGGGGATGGTGTCAAAGGCCTTGGTGAGGTCCAGATAGGCTGTGTGGACCACCTCACCCTTGTCCACAGTTCTGGAGACTGATTTGAAGAAGTCAATCAGATTCAGGAGACAAGATCGGCCCTTCACAAACCCAAACTGGGCGGGGTCCAGTGTTTGAAGGTTGCCAATGTCTTTGTTTATAAGTTCCATGATAATGCATTCCATGGCCCTGCAGATCAGGCTTGTCAGGCTGATGGGACAGTAGTTCCCAGGATCCAAGACGGATCACCCCTTGTGGAGTGGGATAACTGTAGCTGTGCGCCACTCAATGGGCACGAAGCCTGAGGCAAGGCTATGCTTAAACATAACACTTAGGTGAGGTGCCAATTCATTTTGTAGTTCATGTAGTACACAGCCTGGGATGTCATCTGGTCCCATGGATGCTGTATTCTTAACTTTGGAGAGTGCGGTTTCTACCTGTGTGGCCATGATTACTGGAATTTGGCAATTTTTTGGTATTGAGATGGGCCCTTTAGGGGGTGAGAGGGGGGTGAAGTTGGCACTAAATTGATCTGCCAGGATATTGGCAATATCCTTGGGATCAGTATATTTAATGCCATTCTGTTGTAGCTCAGAGCAGATCTGAGCATTGCCATTTAGATTCTTGACATAACTATAGAATGCCTTGTGGTTGTCTTTGGAATCTTTGGCAATTTTATTTTCGTAACTAGCTTTTGAGGATTTTATGAGGGATCTCAGCTTCTTACTGAGGCTGGTGAGGGAGTTTTTCATTCTGGGATTTTCCTCTTTTCTGCAAGAGTTTCTTCCTTCTGTTGTATAGTTTGTTTATAGCAGGGGACCACCAGATTGTCTTCCTTTTTTGGAGAAGACCATCTTGGTTCTGTTTGGGATGGCACGATTCATGCACGAGTGGATGTGCTCATACAGTGGCTTAGTGTAGGATTCTGCAGTCAAACTTTCAGATCCCGTCTGCATGGGTGTCGTGAAGTTTGTCACTTCTGAATTCAGTAGCATGAAGTTGGCTTTGGAGAAGTTTTTTATGGAGGTTTCCTTATTGGGGGGTGGGGGTGGGATGTGGATGTCAAGTGTGATTTGCTTATGGTTAGACCTTACCAATGAGGGGGTGACCACTGGTGTGGAGCATCTATCTCCCATGTTGGTAATGACCAGGTCTAGGATAATGGAGCCCCTTGTGGGACAATGGATTAACTGATCCATGGCTTTGGAATTTATGAATTCCAAGAACCGTTGGGAAAAGGAGTTGGTACCTGAGGAGATTTCCCAGTTAATGGCAGGGTAGTTGAAATCACCCAGTACTAGGGTGTTTGGTTGTATCCTAATATTTTCCAGTATGTTTAGAAAGGTGTAGTGAGAATCTTGGGGCATGGTGGGTGATCTGTAGCAAGCTACAATTTGGATTGCAGTCTTACCTAGTGTTAGTTGCACCTGGAGAATTTCAGATGCATTGTGTTGGGCAACTAGCCTGGAGGTGTGAATATCCTTGGTGAATGTGGACATTCCTCCACTTTTAGTGTTTCAGTCTTGGTTTTGTGGCAGAAAAATGTGGTAAGAGTTGTAGCCTGGTATTGCAGGGGTGCTCTCTAGACCCTTGAACCAGGTATCAGTTACTGCACAGATATCGATGTTCTCCATTTTTAGGAGTGCCTTTTGAGGTTTAGACTTCTAGCATTGAGTAGCATTACCCTCAGATTTTGCTCGCTTGTATCTGTTATGGTCATGGTTTTATCATTTGAACCTTGCCTAAAAAAAGCACTATAGGGGTGGCAAGAGCTATAGCTAGTAACCTGAATCCCAGGGGTGACAGGTGCAGACCATCTCTGTCAAAACATCATGGTTTGTCGATCATGTCTTCCCAGACAGACAGATACTGGATCCCCTTTGAATGGCACCAGAAGCTTAGCCAATTGTTGAAGTCAATAATTTTGTCCTTATACTGTGGTATCATTCTGGGCGAAGGCAGGATGCTACTCAGAGCTAGGGTCATACCTGCCTGGGTCACATGATCCAAGAGTTCTTCCATGTCTCTTTTCATGTAGTCCAGGGAGGTACGTCTCAAGTCATTCACTCCGGCATGGACAATGACAGAGTTGTATTTGTACTTGTTGTGGAATGACTTGAGTGCATGTGTTATGCGGTGGATCCTGGCACCCGACAGGCAGCTGACTGTAATTTTCTCCTTGTTCAGCCTGGTGAGTGGGACATCAGTGTGCCTGACTATAGAGTCACCTATGACTAAAGTGTTGGGTACATTGTCTTGCCTTATGGGCTGTTGTTGGGTGGCACACTGGTATTGTGAGCTATGTGTCACTTTGGTTGTGACTGGTGTTTGTTTGCGTTTCAGCTTCGGAGGTCCTTGTTGCTTGGGCAAGTTAATGTTACGGGCCTCCGCATATGTGGGTTTAGTGTTGCTATGTGTGGGTGTTGATGGTGTGGGTTTTGAAGGGCTATGAGTTGCTTGTGGTGTAGTGCAGGTATTAACCTTCTCCTCAGACTGTCTAGCACAATTTTGGCCAGAGAGAGCTTTGCTTCCAGTTTGGCTATGTAAGTCCATCTCTCACAGGTTGTAGTGTTGGGTGGTAGGAGAAGAGGATTGTCTATGTACATGAGGCAGTTTCCGCATTGCCCCAGTATGCCTAGATTCACCAGGTGGACAAGAGAAATCACCAGAAGCTGACCCTTGGACATGCCTGTTTAGGTGCTTTTTTGTAAAGTTTAAGAGCTGTTTTCCCTTACCTTTGCAAGGTACTTTGCAGTTATAGGCTGTTTAGTGCCTATGATTAATTTCTCCTTATTGACAAGGAGAGTTGGGTGCTTGTATCAGTTTCAAGCTTCCTAGTGCTTTCCATCAGGTTCTAGAGCAAGTGCTAGTCACAGGGGTTCAGATTTTAGTGCTACTACTGAGAAACCAGCTAGTTTTATGGGAAAATTTGAAGAGCAGACTTTCTGGCACTTGGAATACTTTAACTGTAGCCTTGCAGTGCTGCACGATGCGAAAAATGTGCAAACACGCGTTTTTAAGTCAGAAAGTTGAAAGGGATAGAAATAAGCCCAAAAAGGCTAATGAAATTACAATTGCAGAGCTGGAAACCACTCCTCTAGTGTTAGACAGGCAGTACAATGCTCACCACTCCCACTGGTAAGCAGTAGAACTTCTCTCTACCACAGCAAGGTCTGGAAAGCTCTGAGTACAGAAAATAAAGTCCCGAGACAAGCAAAGCCTGGGATATGGACTGGCTAGGAAAGATGGGAAACGAGCAAACAAGACAGTATTTTTTTTTTTGTTAAAACAGGCTAAACAATGCAATAATACAGTAAATAAACACAGAAAAAGCTAACACACTTGAGTGTGTAGTCCTAAACAGCAAATGCAATTAAAACTCTACAAAATTAGCAATTTAAAACTTTTTAAATGAAGCAAGGCAAGTGCACAACTGAAAAATGATTTAAGAGGCAGTAATACAGCAGAATAAGTAGCTAGTCTACATATACAGAGAAGTCTATATATACAGAAGAGCAGCTAAAACACAAACAATTCAGATGCAGTGCAACCTAGAGCACTTGTGTTGTAGCAATATTAAGGCAATTACAGTTATAATAAATGCTCTAAAATATACTCTATATTTCCAAAATGTTTGAGAAGCACAGTCAGAACACAAGGAGAGTCAGGCATTTTTTTTGAAAGGGAAAAAGGAGAAACAGAAGACCTGCTCAGATGTTCTCTCTGTATTAGGTAGTATAAGCTAATGACACTAGACTGGGAGGAGTGTCCCAGATCAGATTTACAGTAGGGGCGGGCAACTGCAAAGCCACCAAGTATAACAACAAGACGCAAACTAGCTATATTATCTAAGTATAGAGCAATATATATATATATATATATATATATATATATATATATATATATATATATATATATACATATACATATTATTTATATATATATACACATATATATATATATATATAGATATGTAGATGCATATTAGATAACTCTATTGATATATATATATATATATATATATATATACAGATACAGATATATAGATATGTAGATGCATATTAGATAACTCTATTGATATATATATATAAATATATATACATACAGATACAGATATATAGATATGTAGATGCATATTAGATAACTCTATTGATATATATATAAATATATATATATATATATATATATATATATATATATATATATATATATATATATATATATATATATATATGTATAGAGACAGACAGAGATAATGAGCCTGGCAAAAGTGGTTGAAACTTATAAATGTCAACATTTGTTTTTTCATCACAATTTGGCCAACAGGTGTGCAAGAGTGACAATCCTCTGGGTTGAGGAATGTCACCCTCCCCCAGGGATTATGTAATCTCAGGGTTATTTTTCTCTTTTTTAAGTTTTTCTTTGCATGCAGTGAGGACCTTACTTGAGCATGTGCAGTACCCTGTCTGACATTTGTGTTGTTAACCTTTTGTGGTTCATTATAGCAATAACCCACGCCTGGGTGTGGGTAATGCTGGATTTACCCACGGTTGGTGTGGTTTGGCCCGGGGGGCGACGCCCGAGGCACCAAACAAAGCCAACCGTGGGTAAATACAGCATTACCCACACCCAGAAGTGGTTATTGCTATTATCATGACATTATTTAAGAAAAGAAACTATTACTTTTCTTAAATAATGGCATAGTATAATGCCTGTTTACTGCCCTTCCGCAGATGTCTGGCATCCGCGGCAGTTCTGATGTACTGGGCGCTGCGCAGTACATCAGAGTTGAGCAAAAGCAATGGAGAAAGCAAGATCTCCGTTGCTTTTTACTGTTTCGCTATGTTAAATGGGTTTAACATAACGAAACAGTAAAAAGCAACAGAGATCTTGCTTTCTCCGTTGCTTTTTAAAACCTGTCTCGCTATGTTAAATGGGTTTAGCATAGCGAGACAGGTTTAAAATAAGGAACGCAGATCTCCGTTGCTTTTTTTTTACTGTTTCGCTATGTTAAACCCATTTAACATAGCGAGACAGTGTTTTAAAAGTAGAGTTATACTAATGGAAAAAAGTCCGGGCGACCGGACCTTTTTCCATTAGTATAACTCGATTTACAATGTGCATGCTGGCCAATCAGCATGCACATTTTGGGGGGGCATGGTATAATATTGAAGTTGACGTTCAGGTATTGCGTAGTAAGTACAGCCAGACAGAGATATATAAGTGCATGAGTGTATGAGACAAAAAGCTATAGACAGAGAGAGCCATAGAAAGCTACATTTCTATTATCTGCACTTTTATTTTTGATTAGGCTTAAATGTAACTCTCTAATCCAGACATAAAATGTTCTAGTCATACTTTATTTTTATTCATGATTGAGCAAAGGAAAACATTATTTGCATGAGCTTTTTCTAAAAACTTAAAAGTTTAAAAAGGAAAATAACATTCAATAACTACTGTAATTAATGTTCATCACACAACCTCTAAGTAGTAAGTATATGATTCATATTAAGGTCTTTACATACTTTATCAGTTCGATTTCCAAAATGTGTTGAAGTTTAAATACATTAGCCTCCAGTGGGAAAGAACTTCCAGTAACTGACATTACTTGTAGCCAGTGGCGATTTCTGATTTCCTGTAAAAGGGAAAAGCATGGGTAAGTGAAATTTTATACACTGTCTCATGTTTTTTAAAAGCATATTTCATGGTCTAGTGCTCTTTTTTTGAATATGCATCATAACTAACTACAGTAGCCTAAAGCAGTTGTCCAAGAGTCTTATATTGATACCCTTCTTCCATGCATCCTACCCAACAAAACTAGAATTTAGGTGTATATTTACTGAGCCCTAATTAAATCTATCAGCAGTGCTTCCTGAGGAACATGTGTAGTACCCTGTCTTGCTACAAGAATAGCTGTACCCTCAGCAGATGACATTCTATGCAATCATCTAATGGTGACTGAGGTTTCTTTTTTGAGGTTAAACTCTAGCTTGGCTTGTAAGGGCCCCAGGGACAATAGCCTAGTAACCTCCTATAATATTAATGTGCCTGTTGTCAAGCCTGGTCTAGCCAATCCTATACAAAATTACAGCTTATTTACATTCACATTTTATGGCAGATATTTCTTGATGAAGTCATATGGCTCACTTTTACTCAACATGGATGAACTTTGTTGTCCAGCCTTTCCTTTTTGTATAACAGAATATTTTGTGGAACACAGAACTTACAGTTGATTATATCTTCAGCACTAGTGTACTTTTATTAAAGTTTCAATCATATTTGCAATCATAGTATTGTGTTACCATTTCTAAACTTTTAATGCATTTCAGAAACTCAGGTCTCAGCATTTTCTTTGAGAATGGGTCCCTCTTGAAATAGAATGCATTGTACATCAACAAAACTTTAATTTAATGAAAAGACAAGCAAGCAATCATGCTTGTAGTACCATGTTTATCATGTATAACACAAATATAAAGAGAGGAGTTTAAAAAGAAACTACCTTGCCTTGGCCTTCCCACCCACCTACAATAATGGACTAGAAGGCGTGCACTGATGAAACGGCCGGATTAACAATGCAAGGAAAGCTGGCTGTCCAGCAAGTCAAGAATAGGCATAACCAAAGCAGGAAAGGGAAGTTTAGGTCCTGAGGGAGCATAAACTGAGGCACAGCATGGAGGACTGCACTGGCCTGAGGGACAATTAAATAAAATAAGGATATTCAGAACTTGTGGTAAGACAAAAGTAGAGGAAGTGTGGTTAAATATAGACATTCATCAATACTAACGGCTTTTGTGGCTTAATTTTATTTATTATTTGAGGAAGTTCCTTTGAAATTTTCAAGCAGGTAGTTGCTAGGGTCTCACTTCTCGCTTCTAGTTCTGGATGAAGCCAACTGAGATTGTGTTTATTTTCTGGAAATAATAATGATTATGCTACTGAACAGCCAGTAGTAGTAGCAGTGATATGAATGGGCAGAGTCTGGAATTATAACTAGGTAATGTTATAAATTCTTCAGCAGTAGAATGGCTAAAGTTTAAGGAATTAGGGATGTGAGCTCTGCTTACAGAAATAGATTTAATTTTATTGTAATGTACATAGATGAGAAAGCAGATGTATGATGTGAAGATACTGATATAATGCTACTCTGTAATCAACAGTTTTGGAGACCTAGTCTTCAGAAAGTAAATATTTCTCTGTTGAATCTGAAGTATTTTATGGCAATTTAGGTGTGTTGTTAGATATGTAAGCTTGCTACAGGATGGTTCATAGGTTCATACGTTGGTACTAGGCTATCGACCCTAGGGCCTATACAAGCCTAGCCATAACAATTCCCTGGATATTTCTTCCCACGATATTTATTTCTCTGGAACCCTGTCTAGCAGGGCGACTGACATGATCCCTGGGGTGAATTACCTATCTCCCATCCAATCATCAAGGTTCCTTTTGAAGAGGGCCAATGAGGCGCTCTGCTTGACATGTATGGGCAGTCTATTCCAGACTCTGGGGAGTCTCTGGGTTAGGAACCTACCCCTCCAGTATGTTTTGTTCATTGTGATGACACGGTTTAGATCCCTGGAGCATGTGGCTCTGAGGGATTGGGATTTCTTTAAGTGGAGCATGTCCAACAGCTCAGGATTTGACATGGCCTTGTATGTTAAGCAGCGATTGCCTCTGAGTAGACGTTATGCCACAGAGTATAGCTGGAGTTTTTTAGATGGTCAGCATATGGCATCTGCTTTAGGCCTGTTATTCTTTTAGTGAGGTATTTCTATGGCCTTTCCAGCTGTTTCAGATGTCTTGTGAGGTACATACCAAATGGGGCATTATACTCTATAATGGGTCTAATGAGGGATGAGTACAGTGGGACAATGACCTCCTTTTTTCTGGATGAAAAGCCCTTAGTGATGAGGTGTGCCACATAGAAGGATTTCCTGACTGTTGTGGCGATGTGGCTATCGAAAGTGAGACTACTGTCCACCTGTGACCCTAAGTCTCGCATCACATGTTCGATGTTTAGTGTACTGCCACCTTTGTGGTAATTCATGGGTAGATGTTTTTTTCCAAAGGGGATAACCATATATTTCTTGGCATTAAGCTTGAGCCCATGGCTCTGGCACCAGGCATCTGTTTCTGTAAGGCCCTTGTGTAGAATATCCACATAATTTGGGGATTCAATAATGGCTCCTAGTTTGCAGTCATCTGCGAACTTTGTTAGCCACAGTGCCTTAGTGTTGGCCTGTACTTCAGAGAAGTAGATGCCAAACTAGAGTGGTCCCAGGACTAAACCCTGAGGTACTTCACTTGTCACTTGTCTGGAGCTGGATTTGGAGTTGGTTACTTTTACAGTCTGGGTTCTGTCAGTAAGCCAGTTGGCAACCCATCGAGTGATGTAGGGATTTATGCCCAGCTTAGTAAGTTTATCTATGATTCCAGAGTGGGGGATGGTGTCGAAGGGCTTAGCGAGGTCCAGACAGGCCTTGCGGACCGCCTTATCCTCATCCACAGCTCTGGAGACTGATTCAAAGAAGTCATTCAGATTCAGGAGACAAGATTGGCCCTTCACAAACCCAAACTGGGTTGGGTCCAGTGTTTGAAGGTTGCCAATGTCTTTGTTTATAAGTTCCATGATAATGCGTTCCATGCCCTTGCAGATCAGGCTTGTCATACTGATGGGATGGTAGTTCCTGGGATCCAAGGTGAATCCCCCCTCGTGGAGTGGGAAAACTGTAGCTGTGCGCCACTCAGTGGGCATGAAGCCTGAGGAGAGGCTATGATTAAACATGACACATATGTGAGGTGCCAGTTCATTTTGTAGTTCATGTAGTACACAGCCTGGAATGTCATCTGGTCCCATGGATGCTGTATTCTTAGGTTTAGAGAGTGCAGTTTCTACCTGTGTGGATGTGATTACCAGAATTTGGCAATCTTTTGGTATTGAGATGGGCCCTTTAGGGGGTGAGAGGGGGGTAAAGTTGGCACTAAATCAATCTGCCAGGATATTGGCAATATCCTTGGGATCAGTATATTTAATGCCATTCTGTTGTAGCTCAGAGCAGATCTGAGCATTGCCATTTAAATTCTTGACATAACTATAGAATGCCTTGTGGTTGTCTTTGGAATCTTTGGCAATTATTATTTTTGTAACTAGCTTTTGAGGATTTTATGAGGGATCTCAGATTTTTACTGAGGCTGGTGAGGGAGTTTTTTGCATCCTGGGATTTTCCTCTTTTCTGCAACAGTTTCTTCCTTCTGTTGTATAATTTGTTTATAGCAGGTGACCACCTGATTGGCTTCCTTTTTTTGGAGAAGAGCATCTTGGTTCTATTTGGGATGGCACAATTCATGCACGAGTGGATGTGCTCGTACAGTGCCTTAGTGTAGGATTCTGCAGTCGAACTTTCAGAACCCGTCTGCATGGGTGCCGTGAAGTTTGTCACTTCTGACTTCAGTAGCATGACGTTGGCTTTGGAGAAGTTTTTTAAGGAGGTTTCCTTACTGGGGAGTAGGGGTGGGATGTGGATGTCAAGGGTGATTTGCTTATGGTCAGACCTGACCAATGAGGGGGTGACCACTGGTGTGGAGCATCTATCTCCCATGTTGGTAATGACCAGGTCTAGGATACTGGAGCCCCTGGTGGGACAATGGATTAGTTGATCCAGGGCATTGGAATTTATGAATTCCAACAACCATTTGGAAAAGGAGTTGGTACCCGAGTAGTTTTCCCAGTTAATGGCAGGGTAGTTGAAATCACCCAGTATTAGGGTGTTTGGTTGTATCTTAATATTTTCCAGTATGTTTAGAAAGGTCAGACCCTTTAGGGGGTGAGAGGGAGGTATGACCCTAGCCCTGAGTAGCATTCTGCCATCACCCAGAATGATGCCGCAGTACAAGGACAAAATGATTGACTTCAACAATTGGCTGAGCTTCTGGTGCCATTCTAAAGGATCCAGTGTCTGTCTGCCTGGGATGACATGGTCAGCAGACCACGATGCTTTGCCAGAGATGGCCTGCACCAATCACCCCTGGGATTCCGGATACTGGCCAAGGTTCTTGCCGCCCCTATATTGCCTTTTTTAGGCAAGGTTCAAATGACAAATTCACCACCATAACAGGAACAGGCAAGCAAAAACTGAGGGTGATGCTACTCAATGCTAGAAATCTAAATCTCAAAATGCACTCACTCGAGGCACTCCTTAAAATGGAGAACATTGATATCTGTGCAGTGACTGAGACCTGGTTCAAGGCTCCAGAGAGCACCCCTGCACTACCAGGCTATAACTCATACCACACTTTTCGGCCATGTAACCTGGACCAGAACACCAAAGGTGGAGGTGTGTCCATATTCATTAAGGATATCCACACCTCCAGGCTAGTTGCTCAGCATAATGCAGCCAAGGTTATCTAAGTGCAACTAACTCTGGGCAAAACTGCAATCCAAATTGTAGCTTGCTACAGATCACCCACCATGCCCCAGGATTTCCACTTCTCTTTTCTTGATGTACTGGAAAATATTAGGATTCAACCAAACTCCCTAATAATGGGCGATTTCAACTACCCCACCATTAACTTGGAAAACTATTCATGTACCAAATCCTTCGCTCAACGCTTTCTGGAATTCATAAACTCCAATGCCCTGGATCAACTTATCCACACCCCCACCAGGGGCAACAATATCCTTGATCTAGTCATTACCAATATGAGTGACCGGTGTTCCACACCTGAAGTCAATGCCTCATTGGTCCGATCCGACCATAAGCTAATTACCCTAGATATCCACATCCTGCCTCCACCCCCCATTAAAGAAACCATGGTAAAAAATTTCTCCAAAGCCAACTTCATGCTTCTTAAGAGAGAAGTGGTGAACTTCATGACACCCATGCAGATGGACAATACAGTTACAACTACTGAATCCTACACAATTGCACTTTATAAGCACTTACATGAGTGCATGGATCGTGCTATCCCAAACAGAACCAAGACACTATCCTCCAAAAAAGGAAGCCAATCTGGTGGTCCCCTGCCATAAGCAAACTGTACAACAGAAGGAAGAAACTGTTGCAAAAGAAAGTAAAATCCCACGAGTGGAGGAGCTCCCTGGTAAGCCTCAGTAAGAAGCTGCAATCCCTGATAAAATCCTCCAAAGCTAGTTACAGAAACAAAATCACCACTAATTCTAAAGACAACCACAAAGCATTCTATAGGTTTGTCAAGAATCTCAATGGCAACACTCAGATCTGCTCTGAGTTACAGCACAATGGCACTAAATATACAGACCCAACTGATATTGCTAACATCCTGGCAGATAGGTTCAGTGCTAACTTTACCCCCCTCTCACCCCCTAAAGAGCCCATCTCTATACAGGAAGATTGCAAAGTTCCTGTAATCACGGCTGCACAGGTAAAAACCACATTCTACAAAGCAAAGAACACAGCATCCATGGGACCAGACAACATCCCAGGCTGTGTTCTACATGAACTACAGAATGTACTGGCACCCCACCTAAGTACCATTTTCAATCATAGCCTCACCTCAGGCTTTGTGCCTGCTGAATGGCGCACAGCAACGGTTATCCCACTCCACAAGAGGGGAGCCACCACAGACCCCGGCGGGAACTACTGCCCCATTAGCCTGACAAGCCTGGTCTGCAAGGCCATGGAACGTATCATTATGGAACTTATAAACAAACACATTGCTAATCTCCAAACTCTGGATCCCACCCAGTTCGGGTTTTTAAAAGGCAGATCATGTCTCCTAAACCTGATAGACTTCTTTGAAGCAGTCACCAAAGCCGTAGACAAGGGTAAGGTGGTTCACACAACCTATCTAGATCTTGCCAAGGCTTTCAACACCATCCCCAACTCTGGAATTATACATAAACTCACTAAACTAGGTATAAATCCCTATGTCACAAGATAGGTTTCCAACTGGCTCACTGACAGAACCCACACTGTGAAAGTAGCAGACTCCAAATCCGACTTCAGACCAGTGACAAGTGGAGTACCACAGGGTTCAGTCCTGGGTCCTCTCCTGTTTGGTATCTACTTCTCTGAAGTACAGGCTAACACAGAAGGTCTTTGGCTAACAAGGTTTGCAGATGACTGCAAACTAGGAGCCATAATCGAAACTCCTAATGATGTGGACATCCTACAAAAGGGCCTCACTGAGACAGATGCCTGGTGTCAAAGCCATGGCCACAAGCTCAATGCCAAAAAGTGCATTGTCATCCCCTTTGGTAAAAACTCTTTAGCCATGAACTACAACACAGGTGGTAGTATACTTAACACCGAAAGTGTGATAAGAGACCTTGGAACACAGGTGGACAGTAGTCTCTCCTTTGATAATCACATCGCCACAGTAGTCAGGAAATCCTTCTACGTGGCACACCTCATCACAAAAAGTTTCTCATCCAGAAAAAAAGAGGTAATTGTTCCCCTCTACTCATCACTCATTAGACCCATTATAGGGTACAACGTCCCTTTTGGTATGTACCTCACAAGACATCTACAACAACTGGAAAGACCATAGACATACCTCACACAGAGGATTACCGGCATCAAACAGATGCCCTACGCAGACCGTCTCAAAAAACTCTAGCTTTACTCCGTCGCACATCGCCTACTCAGAGGTGATCTCTGCCTAACATACAAAGCTATGTCAAACCCAGAGCTGTTGGACATGCTCCACTTAAAGAAATCCCAATCCCTCCGAGCTACATGCTCTAGGGACCTAAACCTTGTCACCACAATAAAAAGAACATGCCGGAGAGATAGATTCCGGTCCCAGAGACTTCCGATACTCTGGAATAAACTACTTATCTATATCAAACAAAGCTCCTCATTAGCTCTCTTCAAGAAAAATCTTGATAATTGGATGGGAAATAGAAAATTCACCCAAGGGATCACCTTTGTGGCTCTGCTCGACAGTGGCACAGAAAAACAATTTTCTTGGGTGGCAAAAGCCAGGGTACCTTTTTGGCTGGGCTTGTATAGGCCCCATGGCCGATAGCCTAGTACCTACCTATGAACCTATGAACCTATGTAGTGAGAATCTTGGGGCATGGTGGGGGATCTGTAGCAAGCTACAAATTGTACTGCAGTCTTACCTAGTGTTAGTTGCACCTGGAGAATTTCAGATGCATTGTGTTGGGCAACTAGCCTGGAGGTGTAAATATTCTTGGTGAATATGGACACTCTTCCACCTTTAGTGTTTCGGTCTTGGATTTGTGGCAGAAAAATGTGGTAAGAGTTGTAGCCTGGAATTGCAGGGGTGCTCTCTGGAGGCTTGAACCAGGTATCAGTTACTGCACAAATATCGATGTTCTCCATTTTTAGGAGTGCCTCGAGAGAGTGCATTTTGAGGTTTAGACTTCTAGCATTGAGTAGCATTACCTTCAGATTTTGCATGCTTGTATCTGTTACAGTGGTGGATTTATCCTTTGAACCTTGCCTAAAAAAGGCACTATAGGGGTGGCAAGATCTTTAGCCAGTAACCTGAATTCCAAGGGTGACAGGTGCAGACCATCTCTGGCAAAGCATTGTGTTTGTCGATCATGTCTTCCCAGGCAGACAGATACTGGATCCCCTTTGAATGACACCAGAAGCTTAGCCAATTGTTGAAGTCAATCATTTTGTCCTTATACTGTGGTATCATTCTAGGCGAAGGCAGGATGCTACTCAGGGCTAGGGTCATACCTGCCTGGGCCACATGATCCAAGAGCTCTTCCATGTCTCTTTTCATGTAGTCCAGGGAGGTACGTCTCAAGTCATTCACTCCAGCATGGACTATGACAGAGTCGTATTTGTACTTGTTGTGGAGTGACTTGAGTGCATGCGTTATGTGGTGGATCCTGGCACCCGACAGGCAGCTGACTGTAATTTTCTCCTTGTTCAGCCTGGTGAGTGGGACATCAGTGTGCCTGACTATAGAGTCACCTATGACTAAAGTGTTGGGTACATTGTCTTGCCTTATGGGCTGTTGTTGGGTGGCACACTGGTGTTGTGAGCTATGTGTCACTTTGGTTGTGACTGGTGTTTGTTGGCGTTTCAGCTTCGGAGGTCCTTGTTGCTTGGGCAGGTTAATGTTAAGGTTCTCCGCATATGTGAGTTTAGTGTTGCTATGTGTGGGTGTTGATGATGTGGGTTTTGAAGGGCTATGCATGTCCTCCTTGTGTTCCCATGGGTTTCCTCTGGGTGCCCTGATTTCTTCCAATGTTCCATACAGTAAGGGGATTGGACACTCTAAATTTGCTAAAGGTGTGAGACGTGAGTGCTAGTGTCTGATGTGGAAGGACTACCAGAACAGGTCTAGCCACCCAGCAGTGTAAACCTTGTCTCTAGATGATTGTCACTGGTGAAGAGACACCCTGACTCAAAGACCTGACCACATGTGCAAAAAATGGGAAAAAGTGGTTGTGGATGGATGGATGGATGAATGGATGGATGGATGGATGCGGTGTTGAATCTGGCATGAGGAGACTTAGAGCTAGGGGAGCATTTACTATAAGTTGATATATATCCTCAGAAGACATAATACGTTATACCACAAACTGAAGCACTAGTTCAGTAAAATATAAGTAGGAAGTAAGGGTGCATCAGGGATACTGACATGCTAATTTATTTTGCTGCTGTTCACTCCAGTCAGTCCCTTTGATTCAGAAACGTTATTCAAGTTGTAGTAAGCATTTCTGTGTGATGAATGGCTACACACAGGGTGTGTGCAATTCAGAGAGAAAGGCTGCATGAGCAATATCTGCAGAGCTGTCTATGCTATATGCTAATGACATATAAACAGATGGCAAGAAGCGACATTATTGAAATGAGGCATGTTGTGTATGTAAATGAAGGAAACCAACATAGCAAAATGATTCAGAAGCACACAAAGAGCATAATATGCTGCACTAACACTAGTGTTATTGAACAAAGCTAAATTGTTATGCTAATGTAACCAAACTGTGGAGAAACGTTAGTTGCTGCCACAGCATTACTTAATGTCTAAATGCAAGAATTTATTATTGCTGCTGCAAGCCATAGAGATGTGATTTCTTGCCCTTGGAGATACCATGGCATCTGATTGCACTCATCATTTCATGGACCACATAGCACTGACATTGTGGATTAGTATTGTGCGGTAACAGTCACAGTGTAGGTCCTAGTAGATATGTGTCAGGAACATCTGCAGGCCTTGTGAGTTGTACATTATCTATCCCAATGGATACCAAGATATGTGCAGCTGTATGTATACTAGTTTTCAGCATCTGTATTCAGGGGTTACAGTGGGGGCATCTCAAGCATCTGCCTCAAGAATACTCCATCAATTTTTTGATGATGTGATATAGCATGTAGGGGAGCAGAAGTGATTTCCACGTGCCACAGAGGAGACAGACAATACTATGCATGGTGTCTATGATGTAGCCTGATGTACTGGGGGACACAGACCGTATCCACATTAAAATAAAGACCCTGTCTGGTAAAAAGAGAATACAGGATGTGAGCAGGAAAGGGTATCATTCCACTAACTGCAAGCTGGTGTGTAATGCACAGGGCATGATCTACAATATTATGCAGGCTACCCAGGCATTTATCATAACTCACACATATTGCACATTTGTGACATCTACCAGTAGTTTTTGAGGACTGACTTTCTCCAGGGACTCTTACTGGGGAAGCTTGATATGGCCTGAAGCCCTGGTTATTGACACCAATCTGAAATCCATAAAAGGAAACAGATCAGGGATACAACTATGCCTTATCAGAAACCAAGGTCATGTTGAACCATATTTTCATACTGCTGGAGGCAGACCTTCACTTTATCCGGCAGCACCCTACAGTATGACATGTACATATATGCAAAAATGTTTCTCAGTATGTGCAATGTTGCATAATATCACACTTAGAAGGCAGGTAAAGTAGGGGGCAGTTGCCACAGGAACAGTCTGCAGAACACCGGGCAGTCAGTGAAAGGCCCAGCAACTGGAAATGAACGTTAGACATAATTTCCCATGCTGCAGAAGGAACCTAAAGAGTGGTTGGTTCAGGCATAGCCCTCAGGAGACATGCCTGGATGAAACTGCATGGTTTAATGGACCCCTTTAAGGCATCGTTCATTAATGCCCCCTTTGATGGTCCCTTTTTGTTTGGGCCATCAGTAAAAGAGACTCTCACCCACAGCGAACAGGAAGGCAAGACCTTATCTGTTGTAGGGATCAAATTTTCTTCCACACAATGGACCTTCTCCAATAAACAACTGAGTGGGAAGAAGAAGTGGTTCCGTAAGTCCCACGGGTCTTTCCCGATTTGCAAGATGAACCCTCTTCTAGAGGCAGAGGGATAGGATTTAACTGTAGACATCACCCCAGAGGGAGAGGAGTCCACAAATGTCAGTGCTTCAGAGAACCTTTTTCTAACAGGCCCTTTCAGCACTCCTGAAGTGCTGCCTGGCTGTTCTACTCTGGAAGCAGTTGGGGGCAGACTTTCATTACACCCAGAAGCCTGGAGAAACATAACAAATGACCCTGGGTGTTAAATATAATTTACA
Organism: Protopterus annectens; assembly: GCF_019279795.1. Classification (NCBI taxonomy): domain Eukaryota; kingdom Metazoa; phylum Chordata; order Ceratodontiformes; family Protopteridae; genus Protopterus; species Protopterus annectens. The sequence continues at coordinate 118,835,439 of NC_056726.1, read as the reverse complement.
GAGGTTACTATATTCCCTTTTCCCTTCCTCCTCTCACTTATAGGACATATAGAACATATCTCCCTGATGTGCCACCCAGTGAGAGGGAGAGTGCCTTTGTAGAGGTTAAAAACTAGGATGCGGAACTTACTCACACTTCTTTTTGGTGCCAAAGAAAACAGGGGACCTTCAAATGATCTTGGATCTGAGCAGTTTAAATTTGTTCATAAAGAAGTCAAAGTTTCACATGTTACAGTACAGTTCATTTTGCTGCTTCTGCACAAGTACGACTGGATGTGCTCTGTAGATCTCTAGGATGTTTACTATCATATCAAAATAGAAAAGCACTCCAAGAGATATCTGCACTTCAGGCTGGGGACCGATCATTACTAATTCAGAGCACTGCCCTTTTGGCGTCACCCAGTGCCCTACGGGTGTTCACCAAATGCATAGCAGTGGTTCCAGCTCACATCCGTCTGCAAGGATTCCATGTGTTTTCTTATGATTGGCTCTTAACAGCACCTACAAGACATCAACTACTTCAGGCTATTCAGGTTATGCTTGGAATTCCCTTTCACTAACTGAGAGTTACTTCTAACTTACTTGTCTTTAAATCCATGCTGAAACAGCACATGATTTACTCCTGACTGCGCTATTGTGCCAATCCAGGCTAACCTTTTTTTTTCTCCAGATCAGGTCACACTGAATCTCACTATGTTCTTCTGAACTTCTTCAAACTGTGTGTTTTACTTGTATTTATTGGATGTATTATGACTAGTTACCAAACGCTCACAGCAATGTGCTTAACTCTTGGAGTATTGCATTTATCATGTCACAGTACAAATTTTATTTTATTTGTATACCTTTTACGATATTGCTAAATCTGTATTCCACTTCTTGTAACTCTTGTAATTCCATATCTCTGTATATTTTTTATTATTTATTCAAAGTTTGTATATTTCTGTAATTTGGAGCTTTTCTCCCTGGGACTCACTGAAAATGAGTTCCATTTGACCCATTCAGATCATCCTGGTAAACAAATGTCAAATAAATGACAAACAGAAAACTCCATTTCAACCAACTCAAATGTCATCAGATACTGTGTCACCCAGAGAAAACACCAGCTCTTTTTGCTTGCTTTGTTTTTTTTTCAAGATGTATGTGTATCTTTATATTGTATTAGAACTCAACTATCTTCCTTTTTTGCATTAACAATGTTCATCATATGTCTGTTATCTTTGAATTTTTTTCCTTTCTCCTCGCTGAAAATGGACATGTATCATCCAGTCGGACTCTCCTAACAAATGTAAAATAAAATAAAAATAAATAAATAAATAAATAAATAAAGTGAATATAGTATGCCATTGCACTGTCAAAGAGGCAATGGCTTGCATACAGCTTAGGCCCATAATATACCATATAGTGTAAAGTAAAGGTGATGCATGCAAACCCAACAACATACTGTGTTTACTTATGCATAGACTGGTCAAACTGTGCATCAGATATAGGCAACACAGGTAACAAAGTAAAATGGAATAAGCATAGCTCTACTGATCTGCACAGTTAGGAGAGTGAGGACAAGTGATCAATGTATTTCACAGGAAAATGTGCGAATGCTGAAGAAATCAAAAAGTAAGACTAAACTTGTGTGTAGTGGCTGAATGGGGGGGTGCATTACTTTAGAACACTTTGTGATGGGCCAGTGTGTCACTGGATGTTTGCATGTGTGAAGCACTGGAGACTATGGTGATTGTGCGTGTATGTCTGCTGGGACACAACCTCAGCATTAGTTGCAGGACTGTGGATTGACCTACTAGACAGATCCAGGGCATGAATGGTAGAGGGTTGCACATCCTGTGGCTGCACTAACCCATGAGATATGCCACTACTAGGAGTCATATAGTTCATACCATGCTCATGACTACACGGTGGAATGCTGCAGGACTTTTAATGATGTCCATTATCAGATGTGTCCCTAGCATGACTAACACAACCCCAGAGATGTCTTCTCTTGGCAGTAGCTATGTCCACAACAGATGTCGATGATGAAATGCTAGCACGGAGTGATCATGATCTTGCCTTACCATGGCCATGATGGCCACCATTCATGGAAGTAATGGCATCATGGATGGTCCTGGCACATGGCATGTAAGCATGAGAGGACATGGTACATTTTAGTATGTGATTCAGTTTGCAAAAGCTATTTCACATGGGAACATGCATTCCGGGAAGTCAAGCACACACCCTGCATTAGCTGTATTTACTCTAAAATAGCTGTGAATGTACTAGTCTGTGCCGCCATAATGACTCTGCACAGTGACTGGGTCATGGACATTGACAAGGCTGCTTCTGGGGGAAGGTGGTACCAGTGTCTCCAATGAGCACCAATAGTCAAACCCTCAATGTGTGAATGTGTGTACCTTTACCCTACTGGGTACTGTGGTAGATAAGGATGATTGCTCTGTAGGTGATCTCACACTACGTTGGTTGTCAGTGGCCACCATAACCCCATAACCTGTCCTTCCTTTGTTATATGTGTATGTGCATGTGTGTGTGTGTGTGTGTGTGTGTGTGTGTGTGTGTGTGTGTGTGTGTGTGTGTGTGTGTGTGTGTGTGTGTGTGTGTTTTGGGTTGCCACAGGCACTGAAGCTGTGTCCATGGTCTGAATAGAGGATCCACTGGTGACCTTCCCTGTGTCCATCACACCCAGTGTACTTCCTGACTATGCCAGTTCATCACTACCATCACCATCTGAACTAGATGTTTCTGCCTTGTACATAGTCCCATTTCAAATATGATACAACACTGTTGTTGAGCAGTCTGAATAAATACCTTACCTCATGCAGGTGTACATGTAGCTTATATCCCTAATGTTCATAAGTTATCCAAAATACAAATATTGTTAGTCAGATGGCCACTGAGTGCTTTGAAAATGAAAATAGCATTTATGTAATTACAGATATATGGGCAGCACAGTGGTGCAGCGGTTAACATTGTCGCCTCACAGCAAGAGGTTCTCCGGTTCGATTCTCGGCTGGGGTGCCTTCTGTGTGGAGTTTGCATGTTCTCCCTATGTTCGCGTGGGTTTCCTCTGGGTACTCCGGTTTCCTCCCACATTCCAAAGACATGCATCTGGAGCATTTCTCCCCGGGCCTCCGCTGAAAACAGGCTCTGTGGAGAAAAAAAAAGATATCACAATACCCACCTAGGGCATCACCTAATGGTCTTTTAGGGGCATGTTTCAGCTCTGCTTGGAGGTCCAGCACTACACTATAGGACTGACTGGCTGTTGTATTGTCTTTTATGTAAGCTAGCAACCTCCTATTGACCTATCTTCCTAAGCAAGGCAGACAGCTATTTTCTTGGCCTCCTGGGTGATATCTGTGGCTCTGTGGTGTACGTGTTCATAGGTGCAGTCCTAGACTCCAATAGCATTAATGCCCACCACAAAATATTGCATAGTTTTAGTAGTCCTGGTTGGCAGCTACTTGTTTAATGAACCATTGGTAATGGAGATGGAGTGCCTGCAACAGCACTTCATTTTTAATGTCAGAGAACTTACTCTTTCTCATTTTGTTTGCACTGTGAACCTGTTGTTCTCCTGCAAATCTTTGCCAGGCATAATGCTATGGACATGGAAACTTGTGTCAGCATGGTGATACTGACATCCAGTAAACAGTCATTGCCTCACAGTATCCCTAAAGGTCTAAATGGACAGGTCCCACAGTCAGCATGTTACCACCCCACATAAAGAAAAAAACACTATATAATGATAACAACTGACAAGGTAACATACAAGCAACAATGCCCACCTGCCAGGGAGGAAATCACCTTACATGTACTACATTAAGGGTTCAAGGTAGCAGCTCTACCACTTCTTCTACAGTGTAATGAGGCACTCTACATTCCATTCACACTTATATTGTGCAAGTTCAGGGGTCTAGAGGCAGCGATTGTGCAAATGAGGGATTGGATAATTATTCTGACAAATTGCTCAATTTGCACATCATGCTTACTGCCCAAACTTTGCGTTTAGTACTGCACAATGGCATGCCTATGCCTACACATCTGTGCAAAGCAATGTGCATGCATGGCTGAGAAGGTATTTGTATTTCTAACTAATGGAAATGGAGTCACTATACTGCATGCTGTATCAGTGGCTCATAAGCAAAGGCACGTCTCAGGGACAATGTTGTCATTTATCACAGCTTACAGTCCAATATATGAATGTTGGAATATGGTACATATATCTGTCAATCCTGCCACAGGTTATACAACTGAGTTAGCCCACAATACTTGACAACTGGCAAACTGGATCATGGGTGTAGTTGCAAGATGCCAGCCCTACTTCAATGGCAGAAAAGATGTCTAATTGGGTGAGACAAATATAGCTTGCAAGGCTGAATGGTGGTGCATGGGGGAAACTAATATATTCCTCCAATTCCCTCACAATGACAACAACCACTGCCTCATTGTAGATGGGTATGAGGGCCCACAATATGTAACATAGGCATGGAATTCTCTGGCAAAGGCAAGTTATATCACTATCTGTGTGGTGACCTCAAATGATGCCATTTTGACTTCCCTGGATGGTGGAGGGGCTGAGGCTGCATCTGCAGCACCAGAGATGTACTGTATGTAACATCTGTCACACCTACACATAGATACTGCAATTGTGTGGTATCGGCAGATGTTACACTGTCCTGTTTCTCTCTCAGTAGCCTCAGAAGCAATAGCAGAAAATAGGCATGTGCACAGTAGGTGCCCAGTAGGAGTACTGAGTGCTATACCAAGTGCTGGGGTGAGCACACCTGCTTCTTACAGTACAGTTTGAATTACTGATATTGCTCAAGCCAACTGTGAATATGATGGAAGCTTGCAGCTGTAGTCTTCCACTGTAAGCTTTGTCCTGTACTGCAAATTCTGTTCTTGGTTCCATAGTTCAGATGCAGCAGTGTGTGTGTGTGTGTGTGTGTGTGTGTGTGTGTGTGTGTGTGTGTGTGTGTGTGTGTGTGTGTGTGTGTGTGTGTGTGTATGATGCTTTTACTGAGTGTTTGAATACAGACTTCAGTAGATTGTACAATTAGGTCAACATGCTATGCATTACTTTTCAGGCTGCATGTGCTAATTTATGTGGGTATGATTTCCACCCATTGTTGCATATCTTGCCATCAGTGATAATTTGGATGGGTGTTCATAGTAATTTTGAGTACAGTACTCATAACATCATAAGATAAAAAATATGAAGGAGTTGCACTTTTCATTGTGTATACACTTTTCTTTCTCCCAATCCACTTTCTACCTATCCTTTCTATTATTTATTTTAAGTTGTTATCTTTATTTATTTTTTTATAAACAGCAGCATCTAGTCCCACACCCACTGCTCATGTAAATGCTGCCAGCTTCCCACAAATGGTACCACCATCTAATCCATCTGTAAACCAGCCTGCCATAGTAATCTCCCAGCTCAAACATCAATTGCAGGAGATACACCACCCAGCCCTGCAGTGGAGGTTCGGGCTGTTGTTCCTTTTGGTGGGAGTGACACACAGGCAGCTGACAGACATTGTAGGGAGCTGTTTGACAGACAAGTTCTCTGGATGGCCCACATTGGCCATCCAGAGAACCTTTTCCAGCAGCTGACTAAGCCACCTCCCTGTCTCATATTGACTGTTCTGTCTGGAGTCCAGGGTGGCATCTAAGCTTCTACCAAATTGTGGACAGTGGGATGTCAGCTTCACAACTCCATCCAATCCCTCATCATGTTATTACCCTCCTTTTTCTGTCTATGCTTGCTCTTGTTTGTTATCCACTTCTCCAAACCACCCTTGTCTATGCTATCCTTGTCTGATGTCTCCCTTTGCACTGTGTTCTCCATCTCTCATAATGTTAGCACCTTTTCTCTTTTACGTGTGCTCATTTGTCCCTAATTCCCTGATTACAAGTCTAACCCTTCTGTTTCTACAACTCTACTTTCATCCTTCCCCAACTACACTTGTTGTCATACTTCGCAACTTTACATCTTTTCCCCACTGACTCAATCTTCCCTTCCGATTACAACTCTGTAGCAAACCTACATATTACTTTTCATTGCATGCATCCAGATTTTGGTTTTGTACATTAGCTCCACTACTCTACAACTGGCTACAGAAGTAATGCTTTCATATACTGTATGTACGTATGTGTGTATGTGTGTGTGTGTGTGTGTGTGTGTGTGTGTGTGTGTGTGTGTGTGTGTGTGTGTGTGTGTGTGTGTATACATATTTATTTATATATATATATATATATATATATATATATACTATAGATATCTATCTATCTATCTATCTATATATATATATATATATATATATATATATATATATATATATATGTATATATAATATATATATATATATATATATATATATATATATATATATATATATATATATATATATATATATATATATTTATATATGATTTCACTTCATATTCTCAAAATGCTGAAATCTCGAAATTTAGCATTTCGAGACCAATAAAGCTGAAACCATTAGAAAACCCAAAACATCAAAAACCCGAAACCAGAAAACCGAACACACAGCATACACTACACCATACACAAACCACAACATCCACAACACAAAACAAACACAAACCAAAAAAAGACCAAACATGCAAACACCTACACAATAGAAAAGCATGGGGCAAGCCCCCATGCACCGCCCTCACCCCTGTACTTATATATACTAACTCAGAGATCGCATAAAGAGTAACAGACAGACCAGTCACACCCAGACATTCCACAGCCCCTCACACACACAAACACACATCACACATACACAAACAGCAACACATCCAACAATCATACACTCAGTTAACTTAACTACCCTAACCCACACACACAACTTAAATACAAAGTGACACACACTCAAACTCCCACCCTTACCTTATACTCCACAGAAACCCATACACCACATCCAACAACATCCCAAGTAAACACCACACGTCACCCATATCCAACAACATCCCAAGTAAACACCACGCATCACGTAACGTAAATCAATTGCGCACTTTTCACATTTTAAACTTTCAGCTTTATACTGTCGAAATGCTGAAATTTGAGATTTCAGCATTTGGGCAATATGAAGTGAAACCATATATATATATATATATATATATATATATATATATATATATATAGATATAGATATATAGATATTATATATATATATATAGATAGATATACATATATATAGATATAGATATATAGATATTATATATATATATATATATATATATATATATATATATATATATATGTATACACACATATAGGCTTTGTATTGAAATAAAGAAAGTGCTTTGCTTGTTTATTACTGACATCGAACAAGAATGCTGAAAACCAGACAGTTTTTGAAGAGGAAGTTCAAAACCGTTAATACCATAATTTCACAAATCAAATAGCCCCACTGCCGCCTGTCCTTTCATGGGTGTTGCAGGGGGGCAAGCCCCCCAACACCCCCCTTGGGGGGGTCTGCTCCCCTCACCTGCAAGTTATATATATATATATATATATATATATATATATACATATATATATATATACCAACTCCAAGATCGCACTACAGTGAGGAAAAGTGTAAATTCCCTGTCCCTCACTTTACCATGATGTCCATTCAAAATACCAAACTCTGACTATAGAATCAAACTTCACATTAGTTATTGTGAGTTCATAATAGTCTGGTTTGGCTTTGTGCATCTTTGAGACTATACTTTCCAGCACTTGCCATTCGATCACCTGCAGTTCAAGCTTTTGATAGTAAACCTATATATATATATATATATATATTTATTTATTTATTTTATTTAACATTTGTTGATATATATATAGGTTCCACAGAGCCTGTATATATGAGATATATATATAGATGCATGTCTGTATATATATATATATATATATATATATATATATATATATATGTATCAATCTAGGACTTTTGATCGAAAGATCAAAAGTCCGAATCTGTAATTACTGAACATACTTTACCGAAAGTGCTTTAACTGAAAAAGCACTTACGGTAAAGTATGTTTAAAAAAAAAAAAAACAAACAAACCTACTTCTATTCAGGGGGGCTTGCCCCCCTGTGCCTCCCATACCCCCCACTTTAATATTCTCACTCTGAGGTTGCACTACAGTGGGGAAAAGGGAATTTTCCCTTATGCGCACCGTAGTACAACTGGCACAATGAGCATACTTATCTGAAAGTGCTGCTTCGGTGAACAGCACTTTCGGTTAAGTATGCTCTGTGATTTCTGCTTCGGTGGAAAGTGCTTTCGGGGATCTGTACGGATCCCATATAGATATGTATATATATATATATATATATTTATAAAAAAAAAAAAAATATATATATATATATATATATATATATATATATATATATATATATATATATATATATATATATATATATATATATATATATATATATATATATATATATATAAAATTATTTTCCACCTTTCCAGCTGCCACCCTAATCTTTCCCGTCTTGAATTTTTTCCAGTATATGCTTCCCTCTGCTTAATTTTCCCTTTTCCAGACTGTTCTATACTCACATTTCCCATATGTCAAAAGACAGATTTAAATGATACTGTGGCCCTTTGCATTGGATTAACCATTTTCCCAAGATTTCCACTTTCCGTGTGTATGGAATGTCTTAATCACCTGTCCGTTACGTTTCTTCACAGTTTACCCTGTTGTGGCTGCTGGCAGATTTCCCAATGAGTTATGATTTGCCTATTACTTTGTGCCTTAGTTAAGCATTAATATTTTTAGAGAGTTGACATTCTAAGCAGATAAGTAGTGGCTAGTTTAACAATGTCATGTGTGCTGTGTTTCTAAATCCTAAGGAATGTATTTAAATCCAGGAAGTACATTACCAAGCTGGAATTGTTCATGACACTGGCAATGCAGCTAGTTGCATAAGTGTGCAAAATAGTAGAATGGCAACCATGGAATGTAGGAATGTAGTGAAATAGGCAAATGCAACAAGAAACATCAAAGAAGGGAATCGTCCTTCTGTGTGGCAGTCACATTTTCTCAGCAGGTTGACAGGATGTCCATCTATTCCTCCATCTGTCTCAGCTCTAGCTGCAGATCAGTGGCTCCAGGCAGAATGTTTATGAGGTTACTGGGTAGTTTACTAAAGGCACAGTGGCAGAGTTCCCACAGAGTTTGGATTTTGAGGTACACAAGAGAGGACTTGACCATTTAAGAGGAGTCCTTAAGGGAATATAATGGGATTTCTTTTGGGAACAGAACTGAGCACTAAAACTTTTCATCCTCTGCCTATCCACAGGGTTTGTGCCTGATGGTGGAAGAAAAGCCACTATGACTCCTTTATACATGAATGGACCCCTTTACATATTCAGACAATTATAGACGCATTAGCCTCATCAACCTTACATGCATCATAGCACAACTCATTTATGCAGACACAGGTAATTTCACTGATCTAGATCCCAGTCAGTTTGGTTTTGTGAAAGGCAGGTCTTGTTTTCTTAACCTCTTTTAGCTTCTTTGAGTGGTTAACAGAGACTGTAGATAGTGGTCACTCGCATGCACTGCTAACAATGATCTGGCCAAGGCCATTGACATTATTCCCTCATGCTGGTATTGTTAAGAAATCGGCAAACCTAATTTAAACCCCTGTGTTGTCCACTTGGTTATTTGACAGATCTCAGGTTGTGAAAGTTTCTGGTATCCTCTCTAAATATAAAATTGTAACTAGTGGGGTACCACATGGATCAGTGCTGGGCTAACTGTTTTTGGTATTTAGTTGCAACAAAATAAGGACCAGCAGAATGTAAACCTTCGCTGTCACAGCAACATCAAACACAAAAAATTTGAGTGTGAGGAAACACTTGATAGCAATTTCAATACATTGAAACTTCTTTAATAAAACACAAAGCTTTTGGACATGTGTCCTTCCTCAGTGTGAAAAAACAGAACATAACACTTCCTTTTCCTTTTATAATGAAGCTTAATTGCATCACATGACACAGCCAGCAATCGAAATCTTCTCTAAAACTTAAGACATTTAAAGCGATGCATGAAAATTAAAATTTAAGATATTTCAAATGATGTATGCAAAATAAAACTCCCCAAACAGTTAATAGGTATAAAAACATCCACATAAAGCATACCTAAAAATACATTCAAACACACATGAACAAGTTAATTTCCATAAAATCATCTGTTTCTTTTTCAAAACAGGTTTTAGGCTTACAGCTGATTAATTCCAGGTTTAGCATCTGCTTGAATCATTACTATCCACTCATACTCATTCACAATGATACACAAATGCCTTAATAAGCCACCAATGAGACCTATTATATCTGGAGGTGGGAGGATTACCAAACCCATTTCCATATATCTTCAGTCTATTTCTTGCAGATTGCTCACAAAAGTAAAAAGCTATATTAAGGACACAGGTGATTTTCTCCAATATCTCTATGAATTGTGTAAGACCAACCAGGTATCTGATTATATTTTTGTCACAGTGCATATAAAGTCATTATTCACTGTGATCCCTCATGATTTTGGTATTGAGAGAATACGGAATTTATTTGTGTATTCATGGAGGAATGAAAGGGAGAGACATAGAGACCATTTGTGAGCTACTGGATCTTACCCTGAATAATAATATTTTTATGTTTCAAAGTACAATTTTTTATTAGAAAGCAGGAGTGGCTATGGGTACACCCATAGCCAATGTGTATGCCAATATAGTAACTGGAGGTTGGGAAGATCAATATGTGTATAATGGTCTACCACAATATGCAGGAAATGTTATCTTTTACAAGCGTTTTGTGGATGACATACTCCTGATTTGGAAAGGGGATAGGGTTGGTTTAGATAGTTTCACTGAGTATCTTAATAGTAGCATATAGTCTTTGAGTTTTACTGCCTCTTGTTCTAAGGATGCCATAAGCTATTTGGATGGTAAAGTCGAGAGGCAAGATGATGAAATCATCACATCACTAGGGTAGGACTTGTCTTCTGCTCCTAAGTAGGGCTTTAATGTTATAAGTAAGAATTACTGTTCATATGTTGCATTGGCCATGCTGGCCATTTTAATAATAGAACCTTTAGGATAAATGAGGTACCAGATGGATCACTGGTTGACCCTGTACAGGCAGCATTGGATAAATGTGCTGATCCTGAGTAAGCAATTAATAGACTGTCTAGGAGCATCTATGAAAGGATCAGACTAGAAAAGGGAAGCAAATTATTATTGATAAAGTGGTCATAGTGTTAACCTATCTAAATATGTGGGCAGATTTTCTGTGAAGGCTATAAAGCAAATTAGACTGCTAAGATTCAATGTTTATATCAGCCACATAGAACTGATGCAGGTCCAAGGGTTCAACAGATTGAAGTAGCACTGTGAAAAGCATTAAAGTACTCACACATCAGCCCAGTCTATTTACTGATTCATTCTTTTAGGAGTGGATAGGCTTCAGGCTTAGCCAAGGAGAGGGCAACAACAGAGGTATTCAAAAGAACAGCTAAATTGGTGTCTTAGGCTTTCCTGCAACAAACTGGATTAAAAAAAAAGGAACACACAGAAAAACTGTCAGCAGCCGGAATGTGGGAATGACAGTGATAGAAGGAACGGCAAGGAAAAAGTGCATATATTGCAGGCATTGGATTTATTTGCCTTCACTCATTGAGTGGGGAGAAGAGATCATGTTTGAGCAGGCAGTCAGTAGCTGGGGTTAAATATAAAAAAATACGAGGTTAAGCTAGGAAGGAATTTGAGGCATGCACTGGTCCTAATTTCCTGCAGTTATCAATCAGATGTCCAGAGAGCGCAAAAAAAAAAAAAAAAAAAAGTTCTACTGTTGTTCTGTAATGGAAAGGGGAAATGTTTTGTTTCCTATAGCTGAGAGGGTTGTGTGCTTATTAATGTTGAACGACATTGTTAATCAGAAACACAAGCTCCATGTAGTGTCATTATTTGGTTACAAAGCATACCTATTTTGGTATAGAAGGAAGTACATCAACTGAAAAGTAGACACTGGAGCTGAAGCAGTGTACATTCTACTTCTGTTACATTCTGATTTCACGGACAAGGATCTCACCTGGCATAGACTAGATGCTGCGTAATTAATGGAGGTTGTGATGCATCTCTTTCACTTACAGATAATGGTTCTTACCTCAAGGTAATGTAGGAGGATGCAGAGAGCATGCTAGGAGCAGTGTAATAGTAATGCAAACCACTAGCTCTTTGTAGGGACAGGGATGGTAAAGGGGAAGGTAGAATAACAAAAAAGAAAAAAAAGGAAAAGAACGCAGGTAGTGTGGGGGAGTGCAAATTGGTTGGTAGAAAATGAGATGTTTTGCAATAAGAATTCTTATAAAAATGAAGAAATAAGAATTTTAGATGCAGCAATAGTAATAACATGAAAGGCAATGATATGTGATGTAAGAGTGAGACCAATATGTGTAAGATTAATTGTGATTTATGCATACAAATATAATGGAAAATAAAGAGTTTTTTGAAGAAATAAAAAAAAATGTGTTAGTAAATCTGTCAGTAGTGATGGTAGGATATTTTAATTGCAACCTGAAGAAAGGAAAGAGTAAAATAACACATGATATTAAGATGTTAGGGAATTAATAAAATGTGGAGATTTAAAAATAAAACTAAAACTGCCAAACAAACTTGTAAAGACGAAAACCCCGAAGGAAGCTGTCCACAGGTATTGATCGAATAATCCAATAAACAAGCGTAATAACTGTGAAAAACGTAATGTAAGCACTTTTATTTTACAAGAACTTTCGGAAGGCTTAATATCCGACCTTCTTCAGACAAAACAGTTAATGGCAAAGAAAAGTTAGTTTAAATACTTTTACCCCACCCTGTTAATAGACTCTTAATTAAGAGCCCGCCTTCATTTAAAAACTCCTTGTACTTCTAAATGTACATCCCAACACTCAAGATGTTCATTAAAAAGCAAATAAAAACATTTTTTAAAAACCATTCATTAAAAAGTTCATATGTTCTAACTGTAAATCATATAAACAGTTATTTGTTTAATAATACACTGTTAAAAGCCACATTTAAACTAATAAAGGATCATTCCTATTATGTTTGATTCCAGTTATATGCACAAATATGCTTGTCTTAAAGTGATGTAAAACATAAGTCCTTGTGCATGATGCAAGGTTGCCCTTTACACAAACCTAATATAAGGCAAGTATGAAGCGACCGTCCCTCACTAGAACCTCCCAAGTGTCTAATGCGATACCATGTTGTAATATAAAAGCCTACCCCCCAAAAAATGGATAAAAAACCTCTATCCATCTAACAATAAGAGAGAAAAGACCAAAAACCCAGGAGCTGGCGAGGTTTTATAAACCTATACTATACTGGGTGAGATCCAATTGTCTATGTGTAGGCCTGACCCTATCCAACACTCATGGTGTAAAATGATGTAAAGGCCCTAAGGTGTGTGGGTACTGGTCAAGGGATGCTAATGGGTTCAAAACTATAATAGGGATACTTATTATCTCCTCAAGGCCAGATTTTTAAGAATACAAGACAAAGAAATGGCATCATTTAGTCCAGGGTATATGTATGCTCCTGTTCTAATCTGCCAAAACAACTCTTCTTTTTCTAAGTTGACCTGCCAAGGGCCACTATTTGGGTCCGTTACAACTTGTTTATATTCCATGACTAATGCATTCTTTAAATCTGCCTTTGACACTGCATAAAGATGTTCATATATGCCCTTTCGGTCTTTCCTATATAGAAGGCCAGACATTGGTTGCATAGGGCTACGTAAACCACTGCTTTGGACCCACAGTTAAAGTTACCCATGACCTTATATGTCTTTTTGTTCATGTTAAATTGTGTCCCTTCCTGAATGTTTTTACATTGACGGCATGTCCCACATTGGGTCATGCCTTTGAATCTATTAGAAAATGTTCTTTTGTTCCTCTCCAAAAGGGATTTTAATGAAAACCCTTTTCTAAACGTAAAGCCTGATACTGGACCTAATATGTCAATCAACTGCCTATCTTCCATGATGATGGACCAATTCTTCTGTAGGATGTCCATTATATAATAATGGTCCACTGAGATGGTGCACAAAAACTTTGTGCCTAAATCTATTTTGTCACTGTTCATTTTCTCAACCTCCTTGTTGTCTTGGCTTATATGGGTGTCAGAACACCGTAAGTTCAAGATGGGCTTAAAATGTCCAGCAAGTCTTTTTATCTCGACTTCTTTTTTGATTTCAATAAGAAGAACTTGAGGATAACCTCTGTTCACAAACATACTATTTAGTTTATCGCACTCATCCATAAAGTCTATATCTCTAGTTGTCATACCATCTGTCCTTCTTTTTGATGGTAAGGGTGACAACTACTAAAATGTAAAAACCCGTTAGAATAAGTGGGTTTACGGTAAATCCTACTGATAAACCTAGATTCATTGTGGTCCTTGGTGAGTAATATATCTAAATAGTTAATTTCATTAGTGTTCATTTCAAAAGTGAAATCAAGAAAATCTGTGAATGTCTTCATAATTTCAATAAAGGGTTTTATTTAATCTACAGGGCCCTTCCACAGGAAGAACATGTCGTCCTGGTATCTAGTATACCAGGCGACATGTTGCTTAAACACTTCATTGCTAAATAGGAATGAATTTTCCCACTGTGCAATGGGGACCCCATAGCAACCCCTGTCATTTGTTTATAGGTAAGCCCATTAAAATTAAAGAAGCTGTATTTAAGAATCAGCTCCATTAATGTTTCAGTAATATACACAATATTCTGAGGCACTTTTTTGTTTTCCATGAACCAAACCCAAATATTGTGGTATCACGGTATATAAATCTTTTATATCCACTGTCAGGAATATAAAATTTGGATCAAAGGGTATTTCATTGATGTTCTCCTGAAAATGCCACGAGTCCCTGCAAATCTGTTTCTCCGATTTAATGAGTGGCTTAAGAATGGTGTCCACATATTTAGCACAAGCCACCAAAATAGACCCCCTACTATCGACGATAGGTCTAAATGGGGGTTTACTGATGGACTTGTGAATTTTTGGGACCCCAAAGAAATTTGGCATTTTTGGTGCTAGCATGCATAAATAGGAGTGTATTTCCTGATCTATAAATTCCTCCAAATACAAATCCTCGATTATATTTCTTATGTGATTGTGAGCTTTATTTACTTTATTTAAAAATAAAAAAGAATAGAAAATGGACATATAAGAGGAGGATTTTTAAGAAGGAAATTGATTATCTAGTTTACTTTAAAGACATGAAAGAAATAATGAAGAGTACATATGGCAGAGTCTTCAGATCATAGCACAGTATGAGCTATAATAGGGGAAGTCAGAAATAATAAAGGAGCGAATGGGATAAGAGATTAACTGTAGAGTTTTAAAAAGGGGGAAGAAATGTTATGGAAAGGTCACATGACCATTTTATAAAAATTGGACACAGTGATGGTTAGTGAATAAGCAGAAGTATAAAAATATATTTAGAAGTGGACAGAAAAAGAAAAAATAAATATGATGAAGTTTAAAGAAAGTTTGTGGAATTATGAGAAAGAGATAGAACAAGGAAGTGACAAATAGAAAAACAGATGCATGAAAGAAAAGAGGAAAAAGTAAAATGCTGTTACATAGACAAAGATTTTTTTTCTGAAAAGAAAGAAATATGAGGTTTCCCCTTGCTTAGGAAAAGAAGTAAGGATGGAAGGAAGGAAGGATGGATGCTATCTTAGATAGCAAAGGAGACATAAAATACAAAGAAAAAAGATACTATGGAGGTGGTAGAAAACTTTGCAAAGAAAACGTATGAAAAGAGGAAATAAATGGGCAAGAAGAATGGAAAGCAAAAAAAAAATCTGTAAAAATAATTTATTTTTAAAAAAATTATAACCATAGAAAAAACAGAGAAACTAATAAAAGAAGGTAAAAATGAATCATAAGTTATGAGTCTGAAAAAGAAATGAATGCAGATGAAAGAGAAGTTTTTTAAAAATATTAAATGAATGGATGAAGGAAGGAATAATGGAAGAAGACATATGTGGTAGATTTATGAAATTTATATGGGAAAAAGATGAAAGAAAAGTTATAAGAAGTACAGGCCTATAACACTAGGAAATACTGACTAAAATATTTATAATAATACTACAAACAAGGACTGAGAAAGAATTGGCTATGGTAGTGGTAGAAAGGATCTATAAAATAAAAGAAGTAGTAGAAAAGGTAATGAAAGAAAATAAAAAAGACAAGCTGTTATCATGTAATGTAACTAAAACCTTTTGTAAAGTGAGCCATGAAGCAATGCGGCAGATTTTAGAGGCATACGGCATAGCAGAAATAGTATTTATGTAATAAAGAAATGTTATGAAAATTCATGCGTAGAAGTTAGAATAAATGGATAGATGGGAAAATATAAGTACTAAGAGAGAAGTAAAACAGGGGTACCCAATGAGTGTGTGCTTATTTACCTCAGTAATGAATGCAGTAATGTAAACATGCATGTTGAAATGAGGGGGGCAATATGAGAGATGGAAGGAAATGTTGTATTACCTATACATAATAATAAGGGATGGGTCAGTGAGATTGTAATAAGGATGAAATGCTGTTAGAAAAGTTGGACAGCATTTAAAATGAAGCATAAGAGATCTGGTGAGATAAAAATATATGGAATATATTTCAGAAGAAAGTAAATAAAGATTATGGGAGTGACACAGTGATCGTGTAGTAAATCAGTGGAGACAGAGAGTGATACTGCAGCAAATAAAATAAAAAAATGTTAGCTTTATGGAAATATTTTTATTAATCATTTCAGAAAAAAAGACATATGCTGAATACATATGTATTACAAATAGCATATTTAGGGGGAATATAGGTATGCATGTGTATATATTTACATCTCTTTCTCTCTGTATATATATATATATATATATATATATATATATATATATATATATATATATATAAATTAAATGGAAAAGAGCTATTTGATATTTTTAAGCTTCATTTGGGCCTCAAGGATAAACTCAATGAGAAAAAAGATAATTTATAATAAAAAAATAAGGTGGTTTGAATTTGAAATATCCAGTGGTACACTTAGCATCTATGCATGTATTCTGGGTAATGAGAAAGGTAAAAGAAAGACAAGAAGAAATGATAGGTAAGACGTTATATGAAAATATTGAAATGTATGGTAAGAAAAACGGGGAAAAGAACAAGGAGGCAGGAAGGGAGAAATGGAGTATAGCAATCAAATGAAATTATGGAAGGGAAAGTAAGTGACTGGGAAATGGTATACCATGATTTCAGGAAAAATTATGCACACATGGAAGGAATGAAAATGAAAAAGGCAAGAAAAGAAGCAAAAGGGTCTGAAAGGATTTATGAAGCAGAGGAGTTTTTGTGGAGAATTTTATTAGACAGTGAAAGGGAATATGAAACAAAATATGTTTCTGCACTGAATAAGAAACAATAAAACACTCAATTGCAAAAAGAATACATTTTGGGAAACAGTTTAAAATGAATACATATGGGCTAGATTTAAATGCATAAATATGAACATGATATTATACAGAAAGCATGATAATGTAATGAAATGGGATACTGATAAATGGGATAACTTACTGTTTGGGACAATATAGATGATGTATAGAAGAGGATGATGTATAAGCTTCAATAAGATAATGGTTTAGAAGAAACTTTGGGAAATAGTGAGTAAATAGAAAAAAGAATGAAAGGAATAGAACTGTTTTGTTTTTTTTGTGTTAATAACCTGTAAATAAGTTTAAGTAAGACTGTAAAAAATGAGTGTGCAAATAATTGATTTAAATTATTTTATATTGTGTAAAATGAATACATACTAAAGAACATATACTTCTCTGAAGTGACAACCATTGTTGGGGCCACTGGCTGACCAAGAATACCGACAACTGTAAGATGGGAGCAATCACTGAATCCCCAAACAATGGTGGCATCCTACAAACAGGCCTAAAAATGATAAACGACTGGTGCCAAAACCACAGTCTGAGATTAAATGCTGAAAAATTTGTAATCACACCATTCAGTAAATCAGATAATGCTCCAAATTGTAATATTGATAGCACACCTCTAAAAGTAGACCCAGTGGTGAGGGTCCTAGGAACATAGATAGATAGTAACCTAAACATTGACCACCAGGTAGCTGTAGTAGTGAGGAAATCCTTTTGTGTGGCTCAGCTTGTAGGAAAAGGCATGGCATCAAGATCAAAGGTCATTGTACTTGGCCCTCATAGGTTCATAGATTGGTAATAGCCTATCTGCCCTAGGGCCTACACAAGCCTAACCATAACAATTACCTGGCTATTTCTTTCCACACTATTTACTTCCTGGACCGCTGTCTAGCAGGGTGACTGTCATGATCCCTGGAGTGAATTTCCTTTCTCCCATCCAATCTTCTAGATTCTTTTTGAAAAGGACCAAAGAGGCGCGCTGCTTGACATGTATGGGCAGTCTATTCCAGAGTCTGGGGAGTCTCTGGGTCAGGAACCTATCCCTCCAGCATGTTTTGTTTATTGTGATGACAAGGTTTAGATCCCTGGAGCGTGTGGCTCTGAGAGATTGCAATTACTTTAAGTGTAGCATGTCCAACAGCTCTGGGTTTGACATGGCCTTGTATCAGGCCCATAATCAAGTACAGTCCTCCTTTCTGCATGTACCTAACCAGGGACTTAGACCAATTGGAGTGGTCCCAGAGGTTCCTCACTAAAAAATACAAAGTGTAAGTCACATGTCTTATGCAGACTCACTAAAGGCCCTCTCCGTTTATTCCATCTCATATAATTTATTGAGAGGTGACTTATGCCTGACCTACAAGGCATTCTCTGATCCAGCCCTGATAAAAATGTTACATATTCACAAGAAAAAGTATAAGAGGGTTACATATTCCATGAACCTAAACCTTATTTGTAATTCTAACAGATCTTGCTGGAAAGACACATTCATATCCCAAAGGCTACCTTATCTATGGAATAAATTTCCCATCCTTGTAAAACAAAGCCCATCTCTCCCTATCTATAAAAAGAATTTGGATAAATGTATGGGGAACCATAAATTCACTCCTGGGATACTGCCCATATCCCTTATAGAGGGAGGCCATGTGTAAAATGACTCAGGGCTCCAACACCCAAAGACCCACTACACTGATATTACCCCATCCCACATCTGAGGAATTAAGATATAATATTTTCATACCCTGGGCATTATTCACTAGGCTTGTTAAGGCTCTCTTACCATTAGTGTAGTAATCATCTATGAACCTATGAATGTAAATATTAATAAAGCACCCTTACTTTTTACAGTGTGGGATGGCTGAGAGGACAGACATGGCAGAAGTTTTGTGTACACATAGTGTGAAAAAAGTAACTTCAAATTAAAAAAAAACTGACTGGTGAAACAGTTTTAATTTTTACACTGCAATCTGGGAGGTTATAGGAAAAAATTGTATAAATGGTGTCAGAGGAGCCAGAAGATGGGTTTGCTTTATCCTGTGGAGATTGAATGGAAAAACGGTGTTGGTTTACAGCCAGAAACTACAACTCCCAGGCATGCTTTGGGCTTTAATGGCAAGGGATGTGATGTGAAAGGTTAAAAGTTTGGTAAGGAAGCAGCAGAGAGCCAGAGTGTGCCAGAACGTCACCTAATATCACACCAAAACTTTCTTATGTGAGTGATGCAGCAGCAGCATCTGAATACTACAAAATGGAAATAGATTTTTCAGACAAAATGGAGAAAATGGAGAGAAATAAACTGTGGGACTATATGTTAAACCTTTAGGTTTTGTTGCTATTGATTTGTGTGCTATCATTCAACTAGAAATGAAAGCTTTGTAGTCATATATTTTGAAACTCATGAAGTAACCTGTGTGCATTTTTGTTAAACAACAGGACTATGAAGTTCGTAAGGACTATGTTATTTCAAGTTTCTCAATGCAAGTTAGAAAAAAAAACTGTTTTTGCTTTTAGAAGCATTCATGTTGTGTTGAATATATGGATGTAAAAAAGTATCTTCAAGAAGAATGGTAGTCTGTTTCCAATGTAGAAAAAAGAGGTTATGACAAGGGTATTTCAAATGGTAGCTGGGAAAGGTGGGAAACAGGGGTAACAATGCCTATTTTAGAGAATGTTATTGTTCACTTACCTAGTGTTCATGCAGTAAACACTAACGGATTTTTTTTTTTTTTTTGTGGAGGCCAGCCTAAGAGGTTGCTTTTTTCAGGGAAATTGGACAACTTCATAAATGTTTTCCCTTTCAAAAGATGCAATGAATGTGGAGATAAATGATATACAATTAGGGGAATGCATACACTGTACTAAGTCATAAAGGACATGTGGTTTGGCTATCAAGGGCAACAGGAACTTTCTCCTATTTTGAAAGGGAAGAGCAGTCAAAAAAAAGACTCAAATAGAGCTTTGGCGGGGGGTACAAAAATAAAGCAAAATGAATGTACAAGGCAGAAAAAAATGTCTGTTAGTCATTAAATAAGGCTTTAGAATAATTTGAAGAGGAGAAAACTGACAATAGACAGGACCCTGTATAAATTAAGGAAGAGGGGAATGGTAGCACTGAGAATATGGAAGAAGCAGAAGAAGAAAACGTGGTACTATGGGTAGCAGAGTTTATAAATGAAAAAAGAAAGCTAAAAGGCGTGGGTAGAATGAGTAAAATCAAAAGCAATGGTTAATTTGTATATTTATTTGTAAATATTACCAGCATCAAGGGTGAACGTGAAGAAATACAGTATTACAGTGTTTTAAAAAATACATGATTTTATAATTCTCCTGGACACTAGATTGTGTTTGCATTGTTAAACAGAGCATTTTGGTAAATTGTGTGTGCGTGTGTGTGGAGGGGCATTATATGGATGGCTGGGATAGAGACCTGCTCAGGTATTGCTTTCCTTTATAAACAATATGCAGTTACAATTAAAGATTTGTTAATATGACAGACAGGTAGAGGTTAGTGGTGGATACAATGGTTAAACACACTATAGTATGCATCATGTGCTAGTCTGAAATGTGAATTACAGGTGCAGCTTACTGGAGGATGTGGGGACATACATAATGGTCAACTGTAGTAGCAGGTGACTTCAACTGTAATACAAGACATACAAAAGGCAAGATTACCAAAGGTGACAGAATTGCAAAGGAGCTTTTAATGATAGGTGATATGCAGAGGTACATTTTGGACCAGGATAGACTTCTTATTTCCTGAGACGTTAAAAGTAAGTATAAGGAAGCAAAACTTGGCTGGCTTTTCTGATCATTGTGTTATGGAGAGTTAATAAAGGGATTCTAGTAGTAGGGAAAGGCTTAAAAATTAACAGCTGAATGGATGGAGGATGAAAATTGTCAGAGCAGGGTAAAAACATTATGGGAAGAGCATTTAACTATCTTCTTCTACTTCTTCTTCTTCTTTCGGCTGCTCCCGTTAGGGGTCGCCACAGCAGATCAACTGTTTCCATTTCTTCCTGTCCTCTGCATCTTGCTCTGTCACACCAACCAACTGCATGTCCTCTCTCACCACATCCATAAACCTTATCTTAGGCCTTCCTCTTTTCCTGTTACCTGGCAGTTTCATCTTTAGCATCTTTTTCCCAATATACTCAGCATCCCTCCTCAGCACATGTCCAAACCAACATAATTTTGCCTCTCTGGCTTTGTCTCCAAACCTTCCAACCTGGGCTGACCCTCTAATATAGTTTATTCCTAATCCTGTCCATCCTCGTTGCACCCAGTGCAAATCTTAACATATTCAACTCTGCCACGTCCAGCTCTGACTCCTGCCTTTTTGTCAATGCCACTGTCTCCAACCCATATAACATAGCTGGTCTCACTACCCTCTTGTAGACCTTCCCTTTCACTCTTACTGGTACTCGTTTGTCACAAATCACTCCTGACACTCTTCTCCACCCACTCCATCCTGCCTGTACTCTCTTCTTCACCTCTCTTCCACACTCACCATTACTCTGAACTGTTGATCCCAAGTACTTAAACTCATTCACCTTCGCCACCTCTACTCCCTGCATCCTCACCATTCCTCTATCCTCCCTCTCATTCACACACATATAGTCTGTCTTAGTCCTGCTGACCTTCATGCCTCTTCTCTCTAGAGCATATCTCCACCTCTCCAGGATCTCCTCCACCTGTTCCCTACTCTCACTACAGATCACAATGTCATCTGCAAACATCATAGTCCACATCATAGTCCACGGGGACTCCTGTCTGATCTCGTCTGTCAACCTGTCCATCACCATTGCAAATAAGAAAGGGCTCAGAGCTGATCCTTGATGTAATCCCACCTCCACCTTAAACGCATCTGTTACTCCCACTGCAGACCTCACCGCTGTCACACTACCTTCATACATATCCTGTACCACTCTTACATACATCTCTGACACTCCCGACTTCCTCATACAATACCACAACTCCTCTCTAGGCACCCTGTTATATGCTTTCTCTAAATCCACAAAGACACAATGCAACTCCTTCTGACCTTCTCTGTACTTCTCCATCAACACTCTCAGAGCAAACATCGCATCTGTAGTGCTCTTTCCTGGCATGAAACCATACTGCTGATCACTAATCATCACCTCCCTCCTTAACCTAACTTCCACTACTCTTTCCCGTAACTTCATGAAACTATGAAACATTTCTATGTGTTTGTTACTGATTGATGAATAGGAATTAAAGAAAAATATGAATAGAATATATATTATATGAAAAGGATCAATATCTGTATCCAAGAAATAAGTAGTTTTATAGATTGCTACTTCAGCAATATGAATATTCAGTAGAAACAGGCAGTCAAGATTATCTAGCAAGAGAAAAGAAATGTATGAAAACAATAAAAACTACAGATATTATTGTATACACATAGATTTTTTTAAAGTAGGGTATTACCTTTTTAAGCTGGGTGGTTTAAGTGTGAAATACTGTTTATAGTTTATTTATTTATTATTTATTGGCATTTGTTTACTGGGAAAGTCCAACTGAGTCCTTTTTCATTTGAGGCCCTGGGAGCAAAGCTCCATTGTAAAACAACATGGCCATCATTTGCATTGTTTCATCATTTATAGTCAGTTTCATTCATGAGCAACAGTTCTGTTATCCAGACATCCTTGACATCTGTTACATCATTTACAAACAGTTCCCATTAAAAGTAACAGTTAAATGGGTTGCATATGAATAGATTTGTTTAATACAGGGAGGTATGTACAGTACAATATCATCGTTATGCATAGATTATCAGGTTTTACATAAGAATATTTGTTACTTTAAAGATTTGTTCAAAATTTTGGACATAGGAAGGGAAGATAAGATAAAGAGTTGGAGCAGGCCAAAGAAGGGAGGAGAGGAGGAGATACAAGGAAAGGAGATGAGATGATAGAGGAGGGTATAGCTGTGATAATAGTACATTAAGTTTTATACAACACAGAAGTATGGCATGAACTCATATAGCTATACCAGATGAGTGTATTGGGCAAGCTGTTTTGCCTTAGGGGCTTAGGTTGAGGAGCACACTGTGTAGGTAAGCTTTGTGTCTTGTGGTTTGCGCTGTGTTGTGGTGGTTGACTGCATTTCTGCCTTTGAGGTCTCTGCTGTTTGGGTAGATTTCTATTGAGAGCCTCTGCGAAGTTGAGTGTGTGGTCTGTGTTTTTATGTGAGAGCTGTGATGGTGGGTGTTCTGGAGGGCCATGTGTTGTATGTGGTGTGGTACAGGTGTTGACCTTCTCCTCTTGACCGGTCTTGGCTTGAGAGTGCATGGCTTCCAATTTGGATACATAAGTGCATCTCTCACAAGTCTGAGTGTTGGGAGGTAAGAGGAGAGGATTGTCTGTGTACATGAGTCAGTTGCTACACTGCCTCAGAATGTCCCAATTCACCAGGTTAATAGGAGAAATTACAGGGAACTGACCTTTAGATATGCCAGGAGGGATGGTCATTATTACTAAGTACTGCAACTGTTTCCATATATATTCCTTTATAAGAAAAATGTCACTCAAGGTGTCTTGAGTCTGTACAGAGCACTGCCAAACACTTGAGGGGAAACTAATATGTAGATCCTGAAAATCTAAGGATGGAGTATTTAGGCAGATATTCTGAAGTTAGAAAGAAATCAAGCAGTACTTACTGAAAACAAAAAACTAGCTTGTCAAGAATGATGAAAAGAGGGGAGTTGCATGAATGGCTACTACCTGGCTACCACTAAACCTATTACTAATGCTGGTCTCGCCACAACTTCACTCTGTTGGGATACAATACTCCTTTGCTTCTTCTCTCACCAGAAGCAAAATTTTAGCACCAATCCCAAGAAGAGAAGCAGGCCATGGCCATGGTGAAAGAATAGTAATCGGTCTCTAGTTTGTGAATTCAGTTGATGAACCACCTTCACGGAGGGGTGCTATATAAGATGCTTTGCATAAGGCTGGGACATTCAGTTCTTGTACAGAGCAGTTTATCAGACTCAACACAGGATGTGCAAGACTGTCTACAGCGAGTTTGAAGTGCATAGAAGGATGTTGGTCCAAGGCAGCGGTTGCTGTCATAAAGATGCATAGGAATTTTTTAACTGTAGAAGTTCACACTGGAGTGAGTGTGAAGATCTGGTTTGGCTTCAATGATTGCGGTGGGATGGCTGGATTTGTAGTAGTTTTGTTTTGTAGGCAAGAGGTTACAATATTTATAAAGGGTGAGTTAAACATTGAAGCAATGCTTTGGGAGTTATTGCTTGGGGATGGGCTGAGTTGGGTTGATTGTCCAGGATTAAGCAATGTATTTATGTTTTTCCAGAAGGTTTTTGGATTGCTTGATGATGAATTTTGGGCATTTGTTTAAAAAGCTTTTGAGTTCTACTTTATGCATTGTTTGATATCATTCTTTAAATGTCTATATTGTTACAGGGATGTTTGAGACTTGGTCTGTATCCATGACCTCCAGGCTTAATCCCTAAGTTACATTGGTTGCTTTGTTACCTATTAATACATTCTCTTATTCTGTTCTATTGAACTTTCATCAAAATTTCTTAATCTGTGTTACTTAGAGTGATAGGTCTCCAGTTTGTTTGATGCCACTGGGATAGAACAGCAAAATATTATGAATATTGCAGCAAAATATATATAGAAGTTATACGAATGCAAGGACAGTGAACAGTTAAGATGCTCACATTTAGAAAAGACAGATGTAGATTAAAAAAATATATATTGACAGGAAAATTGAGTAGATGAGCTTACAACGGTGTTAAGACAAGTAGATATAGACAGCTCTCTTGGTGAAGATTGACTCACTTATGTTTTTTATATTTACATGAATGATATTCAGAAATATATTTTTGAATTTCTTAAATGAATGGCTCACTTTAGGGGTTTATAATGATTGCATAGTACGTACAGTTGGTCATCTGTGTCATTGTTAATAAATGGTTGGGAAGGTACTGACAACAAAATGTGCAGGGAAGTTAGACAAGAATGTCTATTAAGTGAGAATTCTTCTTTTCGTGGTGATGAATGTGGTTGTTTTAGGGTACAATAAGGGGTGGTTAATGGTGGAAATTCCATTATGTTTAGTTTATACAGATGAATTAATGCCAGTTTCACAGAACAGACAGTTATTTCATATATATTGTTGTTACTGGAAAGGAATTTAAGGATAGCAGGACAACAGATAAATAAGAAAAAGGTGAAGGGTTCGGGACACGTTGGAATTTCAAGTATAGAATCTACTGTATTGAAAATAAATGCTTTAGGCCATACTTTTGTCGTCCATTGAATGGCGGAGAGAGCAGTTTTTGAAAGTTAAGAGAAAGGGAGAGGATCAAAAAACTTTCAGCCACTGCATATTGTTATCTGATTGGCAAGACTTGACTTCCTTAAGATCTTCGTGGTTCTTCTATGATGGGTAGCAGTTATACAAATTATCTAAAAGGTTTACAAGGTCTATAAAGAAGAGACCTTATGAATTTATCAAGCAACTCCTTCTCCTTAAAACTTTGCAGAGTATCCTGCTTTAAATGTTCAAATATATAATATTATCAAAATAACTCAAGCTGTTATCCTCTAAGGGAGTTAAATCATTATTTTATCTATTTTTCTCATCAGAAAAAAATCTGTACAATAAATGGGGCATGATAGATATGAAAAAACTCACTTTTTTTAATCTTAAGATAAAGAAGTTACATTTTATAATATCAGGCTTCACTTCAGCATTATTTTAGCAAATGTATAATGGTCACATTCCATGGATGGAGCAGGCATATGCTAAAAAACTCAGTTGACTCATTTCTTATTCATGTGGATATCATGCTTATGTATAAATGTCTTCAGAACCTAATGATACATCATCAGAAACTTTCAAACTTCAATCCAACATGTGAGCTTTTTAATATTGTTTCCCTGGACCATGTTATGGTCAGTCTGTTTTCTGCAGGGACATAACATATAGTTGTGCATTTTTATATTTCTAGCTTTTTAAAGATTTTGCATGTTAAACCTGAGATACACTAAGAAACCAGAGATAAACAATTGCTTTAAGTGAAAAATTCCTCTGGAACTTCAAGCTTTGTAAACACAATTGTAGTCCAGAAAATAATTAAGAAGATGAAAATTAAGAAGAGGCTACTTGTTAGTTTCTTATTCCATATTTAGTACCCCATTTATGAGGCATGTTTCAATAGCTACTGTATCTTAACTTAGTAGCCAATTTGTGTAAAAGGGGAAAACAGCCCACATAATATTTTTTCGGCTTTTCCCGGTTAGTGGTCACCACAGCGGAACTCTGTTTCGCTAATATATATATATATATATATATATATATATATATATATACAGTTTAAATGATACAACACCCTCCCCTACAGTGTGCACACAGTAAGAAAAAGAAAGAGCATGTCAAACAAAGAATATTTCAAACATTAACACAAGACAGTGAATAAACCTTAAATGCCAGAGAATCATTATTACTAATAATCATCAACTCAAAGTTCTAGCTCTCAAATGAATCTGGGTCAAATCTCAACAGAATCTGGGACAAATGCATAATAATCAGCGACAATTAGGGACATATTGTAAATATTAGGACTATTAATGTGAGACATTGGCAGAATAAAAGAATATGAATTAATATAAATTAATATAAATTTTCTAAAGTAAAAAATCTATAACTTGAATTATTATTATTTATTAAGCATGATTCACTACCTTTTCTCCAAATTAACCAGTTTTAGGAGGGCTTAAGAGGGACAGAGCTAAAATCTGAGTCAAAATCGGGCACAACTTTGAGGTATTTAAACAGTTTTCAAACAGAATCCTTCTTACTGAATACATGACTTATGTTGTTAAATACTCTGCTAAACTCTAGAAAAGCAAATTAAATTCCATCAAACAGAAAACAAATTGTTGTCATCTGCTTCTCAGGAAAAATAAAGAGTCTAAAATGTTTGATGGAAAATAAAATTAAAATTACCTGATCAGTGTCAGAAACACTAAACTATCTCTTCAAGGAGCTGGCTGAAGAATCTTACAGTCTTAGGCCTATGTATAGGCTGGGTAGTTTTGGCATATGTTATACAAGCAGCTGATTCCATATCTTGGTCTGTGTTTAAGAGACAAAGGTGATGGCAGGCACCATCCACAGAGTAGGCTTTATGACCCAACAGGTGTTGTAAACTCTGAGACAATAACATATGTACTGCAGTTAAAGGTTGGGTAGGAGAGTCAGCTGACCCACTGCACAAATTTGTATAAAATCTGTCTTGTGGTGGACAGATCACTGCGTTCTTAGGGTTAATTTAATTTAATGCAAGGTCCCCTACCTCCCCACCACTAGTTAGTTATTCTTTACATAGCATTTGAGCATTAGAATTTTTTCTGTGGTGGTATGAGAACTGTAGCTGATGATATTTCCCTTAAAGAACTGTCTTAACAATAGGACACATTAAAGAAACACTCAGCTCAAGCATTAATGTTAACACCATGGCAAGATATAAATATATTAATTAAAGAGGTGTAAAAATATATTATTTAAACAGGCACTGTATGGAATTCCACCCAGAAATATCTGACAAATAAAAATGAGGTGGTGCAAAGAGTCAGCTAAATGGACTAAGACATTTTCAAGAAATGCATATATTTCTTTCTAATGTTCTGCAAAGCAAACTGCAGTTACAATTAGTAGGATTCAAATTGTATAACATACTTAGAAATGTCAGTTTTCAGACAGCTGTCTTTCACTTAATATTTGCACAACATTTAACTGACTAGTCTTTTAGAACTGGTGGCTAAAAATTCTGTGTTGACCTCTGCAATCTTTATTCCCAGTGAAGAACCCCTACTGGTGGAAAATAATATTACATGAATAATATTTGTTTCCTTATGTGTCTAAAACACAGGCAGGTATATTTGTCACACCTCTTTGATGGAGCTGTATGTAGGAGTTGAAAAAGCACTTACAAGAGTAGAGTGACTACATAATATATCTGCAATTTGCAAATTTTGCATTATCATCATAGAACAAATCTGGGATAGTACAAATCCTTCAAAGTAATCTCATATTCCAGCTAGTCTCTATTTCAGATTGAACATGGTTATTAGGTAGGAAATTATGTTAATTTTCTCATTTTTTTCCATTAAGTTACTGTAAACTATTTTTTCTTTCACTCATAAAATGGGGATCATCAAACTGACAGTCTATCTATAAGTGGTCGAGATTAGATTCCCAAATCTCCTGAATCACAAGGCACTGAGGAACAGAATACTGATGACTGGTTTCCATAAGAAATCACTGGCGGTATGTCTCTAAGTGTGCACTAACAACCACTGAGGAAGAGAATGCTGATAACTGGTTTCCATAGGAAATCACTAGCAGTGTGTCTCTAAGTGTGCAGTAGGAATCACTGAGGAACAGAATGCTGATGACTGGTTTCCATAGGAAATCACTAGCGGTGTGTCTCTAAGTGTGCAGTAGGAATCACTGAGGAACAGAATGCTGATGACTGGTTTCCATAGGAAATCACTAGCATTGTGTCTCTAAGTGTGCATTAGCAACCACTGAGGAAAAGAATGCTGATGACTGGTTTCCATAAGAAATCACTGGTGGTGTGTCTCTAAGTGTGCACTAGCAATCACTGAGGAACAGAATACTGATGACTGGTTTCCTTCGGAAATCACTAGCGGTGTGTCTCTAAATGTGCACTAGGAATCACTGAGGAACAGAATGCTGATGACTGGTTTCCATAGGAAATCAAGTGTGCAGTAGGAATCGCTGAGGAACAGAATGCTGATGACTGGTTTCCATAGGAAATCACTAGCGTTGTGTCTCTAAGTGTGCATTAGCAATCACTGAGGAACAGAATTTTGATGACTGGTTTCCATAGGAAATCACTAGCTGTGTGTCTCTAAGTGTGCATTAGCAATCACTGAGGAACAGAATGCTGATGACTGGTTTCCATAGGAAATCACTAGCTGTGTGTCTCTAAGTGTGCATTAGCAATCACTGAGGAACAGAATGCTGATGACAGGTTTCCATAGGAAATCACTAGCGTTGTGTCTCTAAGTGTGCATTAGCAATCACTGAGGAACAGAATGCTGATGACAGGTTTCCATAGGAAATCACTAGCGTTGTGTCTCTAAGTGTGCATTAGCAATCACTGAGGAACAGAATGCTGATGACAGGTTTCCATAGGACATCATTAGCGGTGTGTCTCTAAGTGTGCACTAGCAATGATTCCTTTGTTTTGTTCTCCATTCTACATGTTTGCATGACTATGAAGTTGACATATAAGTTCAGGGTAAGGGATGCTAGCCTCCCAGATGGGGGCAGGGGTGGATAGGAGCTTGCCTCCCTGCAAAAAACACAGTTGGAGGTTTTGTCTTTTTTGTATTTCTGGCATTTGTGTTTGGCGAGGAGGTCCCTTGGTGTCATGTTAGTCTGTTTCAAAGTAAATCCCAAACTGACTAAAGACCTGCATTTTCTCTCATTTATCAGAAAAGAAGGTGAAAGACTTGTAAATGTCTTCTTTATTAGTGTTTCTATTTAGGCATTTAGATTATTTGTCCCTTCAAATATGCCTTAAGTTTCATAGCAAAACGTAATGCCCTACAGCAACAGTACCAAAGAAGTGCTATACATGTAATTGTAGAATAACATTAGGGTGGGTAACTGTGGGTACTAGTATCTCCAAGATGAACTTCTCTTTGATACTTTGGTCAGGGCTTTAGACTTCATTCTCTTTCTCTTTTACTCAACCCTGAAGTTAGTTTTGTCTGTGTCACCTCACAGGAAATGTTCAGATAAGAGTGTAATGACAGCATTACCAGAACAGCATGACATTAGCCTGAAATTGCACTTTTCTTGATGCTGAATGTGAACTGTTTCTTTAGCTGTTTACTTTTTGTAAGTCATAAATATCTGGTTTGTTAAGTGCCCTCATAAATTCTTTAGTTGTTTTCCTATATTTAGTATTATATTTATGACATAGTTCTCAACAGCCACTGTACCATACCTTTGCAGCCAGTTTGTGTAAAAGGGGAAAACAGTCCACATAGAATTTGATCTGTCCAGCCATCCCATTAAATGCATCCCAGTCCTTTAGCCTGTCATTCCAGGTCTGGCACTCTGTCCAGTATTCTTCAATCTATTATAAAAAAGAAAAGACAACCAGTGCATTGCATACAAGTACATTAAATAGTTTGTATTGTCTGAACATTACAGCTAGCATAATACTGAAGTCCATCTATTTTATAAACATAAGTATAAAATTAAAAATAGGATCAACAGTAAGTTATCAAAATGTAATAAAAGGCAGGCAAGAGTTTTAGAAATATGTGATAATTATTCTCTGTTTTCAGAAGGTAGACAAGGGAACTTCCATAAAGAACATAATCAACATCTGGCTAATATGTGAAACTCCATCCTTCATCAGATTAATTAACATAATGATATAATGACATTGTAACCTGTACATGAACAATGTTTCATTTAGCTTTAATGAACATGCATGTCTATCATTCTTTTTAAAAATCTGAATTTTGAAGAATAATTTTACTACAATAAATTGGAGATCACAGTTGCCAGATTAGTCAGACAAACCATTGCACTTTAATTTGTTTCTTATACAAGACACATTTTATTTTATAGAACAACAGCATTGTATTGTTATATATTTACAGCATCTGCTACTGTTTTTGTAATTTATGAATATCTGAATACAAAGAAATCTAATCCAATCATTCCCATAAACTTTGATATTTGCACAAATATTATGGCTTTGTACAACATTACAAAATAAGCAAAAAGTTGTCCTGCAACCAGGACTATATTTATCATCCACCCAGAATAATGAGAAATGTATCTGCATTTGCTCTTATTGTGAAGCTATCTGGTGGGTCCTAACATTTATGGAGTATTATACCATGACCCCCCCAAAACGTGCACGCTGATTGGCCAGCGTGCACATTGTAAATCGAGTTATACTAATGGAAAAGGTCCGTCGCCGGACTTTTTCCATTAGTATAACTCTACTTTTAAAACACTGTCTCGCTATGTTAAATGGGTTTAACATAGCAAGACAGCTTTAAAATAAGCAACGGAGATCTCCGTTGCTTATTTTAAAGCTGTCTCGCTATGCTAAACCCATTTAACATAGCGAGACAGGTTAAAAAAGCAACGGAGAAAGCAAGATCTCCGTTGCTTTACTGTTTTGCTATGTTAAATGGGCTTAACATAGCGAGACAGTTTTAAAATAAGCAACGGACATCTCTGTTGCTTATTTTAAAGCTGTCTCACTATGTTAAACCCATTTAACATAGCGAAACAGTAAAAAAAGCAACGGAGATCTTGCTTTCTCCGTTGCTTTCTTACAACTCTGATGTACTGCGCAGGCACGCAGTACATCAGAACTGCCGCGGATGCCAGACATCTGCGGAAGGGCAGTAAACAGGCATTATACTATGCCATTATTTAAGAAAAGTAATAGTTTCTTTTCTTAAATAATGTCATGGTATAATAGCAATAACCCACTTCTGGGTGTGGGTAATGCTGTATTTACCCACGGATGGCTTTGTTTGGTCCCTCGGGCTTCGCCCTCGTGACCAAACCACACCAACCGTGGGTAAATCCAGCATTACCCACACCCAGGCGTGGGTTATTGCTATAATTACATATGGGCTATGAGATAAGAAGCATTTAGGTGATCTGAAAAAGTACTAGTGGGTAATTACTTCACAACCCAAATCCCTGATGTGTTTTTCTTATATCTTGGTTCTGTTTTACTTTGTTGTTATTGCTTGCTTTCTTTTTACTGTGTTTTATTAACTGGACAAAATCTAAACTCTTTAAGCATTTTAAAGCAAAATCTGATTCTAAGTTAATTAGCTTGGTTTTTCTTCTTTCAGACTAAATCAACATTATGGATATCATAGCACATTTCTATTTAAACTTCAGTTTTAATTATATAAACTTACAACACCAACTGTTTCTTTATTTATCCACTTCAGCTTCACAGATATCTTGCTGTTGGCATATGTTTTTAATAACAGTGTATTTATGTTTATGGTGTGTGTGTGTGTGTGTGTGTGTGTGTGTGTGTGTGTGTGTGTGTGTGTGTGTGTGTGTGTGTGTGTGTGTGTGTGTGTGTGTGTGTGTATCTCCCAAAGAAAACAATTTTTGTTTAAGAAGTTTGTTATTGCTAAAATATAATTTAGTTATTTTTTTCTGACAAATGGTCTATAAAAAAGTCACTGAATAATTAAACTACATTCATGAAAAATGCCCATCAGAATACATGTATGATGCCACATATACTTCATTTATCAACCAGCAGTACAAGTGCTATACAGTACTGGTTAACCAACAGTACAAATGCTACTCAGTAAAAGTCCTACTCAGTACTGGTTAAGCAGCAGTACAAGTGCTACACAGTACTGGTTAAACAGCAGTACACATGCTACACAGTACTGGCTAACCAGCAGGTCAAATGCTACCCAGTACTGGTTAACCAGCAGTAAAAGTGCTACCCAGTACTGGTTAATGAGTAGTACAAGTGCTACATAGTACTGTTTACAGCAGTACAAGTGCTACACAGTACTGGTTAACCAGTAAAAGTCCTACTCAGTACTGGTTAAGCAGCAGTACAAGTGCTACACAGTACTGGTTAACCAGCAGTACAAGTGCTACACAGTCCTGGTTAATGTGCTATCCAGTACTGGTTAACCAGCAGTACAAGTGCTACACAGTACTGGCTAACCTGCAGTACAAGTGCTACCCGGTGCAGGTTAACCAGCAGTACAATATTTATTCTCGTGTTATTTAAATACTTGTCATCTTTACTTCCACATTTATACCTGATTGTAAACATTATTTCTATTTTTGCTATTTATTTTTCTTTAAATGTGAATGTACTGCAGTACAAGTGCTACACAGTACTGGTTAACCATATGAGTACAGATAATTTATAATACCCACATCATGGGCTTCCTCCAGTGTAGGCAGGATAGCTGGATATTGAGGCAATGGATTAGGTCACTGCAGGTATCCCAGAGTACCAGTGAGTACCATGTGCCCATCATGCCTATACTCTGTTTGTGCACTCTGGACATTCATCTCCATGACTCACAGATCTGGATGTAACAAGTCCTCATTCAGATAGCTGACTCACATGTTATACATTAATTTCACCATTGTTAACCAGATAAGTGAATCAGTTTGTGGATCGTTTTCAGGCACAGGCTGAACCAAGCAGCTAAATAGAATGTAACAGAGGTATTGAACATGCAATATATGCCAAAACATACATAAGATAATACAGCTGTCTTCATTCCACAGTTATGATCGCAAGCATTTCAGTGAATGTGAATGTACTTGTAAAACAAATTCCACACCTCTATGCCATAGTCAGATGGAACCTTGACTGATAACAGGATGACACAGATTCAGTTAGCAGCTAGGACACTGGAGGAACCAAGTAAGAGAGGTGGGACACCAGTGGAAGCAAGTAAGGCAAGTAGAATGCCGGCAGAACCACGTAATGGATGTAGGATACTGGAGGACCCAAGTAAGGGAGGTGGAATTCTACAGGAACTAAGTAAGGGAGGTGGGAAGATGCAGCTTTTTGTCAGCTTGATCACTTTGAAAAGGAGGGTGGGGTTTCCACCTGTGATCAATCATGCCGCAAGTGATGGGGGTAGTACCATAATAATGTAGTAACTGCTGTGAATAATTAGGCTAGAAGAGAGGGTGGAGTTAACTGAAGCTACACACATTAGGGCACATGATGCAATAGCATATTTAGGGCACACAAAAAATGTCCCTGCATGCAGGACAGCATATGTTAGGCTGTTGGTTCCTCTACTATGACTAACATCTTCTATCCAACCTGCCAGTAGAATGGTCCCAGACTCGGGGGATAGTAGCAGAAAAGGCAATGGGGGCAGACCTAAAATTGCTGATTATCAGCTGGAAAGCACATGGGGATAAAAAAGTGGCTGATATGACAAAAAAGTATATTAAAATGATATAATTTGATGTATATAAACATAACATGTATCAGGTATTTGACCACTTGACCCGTGAAATTGTACATAAAGAATGCATGATATTTTTATAATATTTACATCATTTGCACAACTTAAATCATCTCGGTTGTGAGATGTTGCTTTGTATCACTGAAGAAAAAACATAATTCTGCTGGCTTATGACTTGGGTATAAGGGCTGCAGAAATACATTTAGCCAGGGTCACTGTAATAATTGTACTTGAATGTGTCTGTCAGATATTCTTATAGTAATTTTGAGGTATAGCATTCCAGATGGCAGTATTCATTTTACAGAAAGCTTTTAAAGATGATGTCAGAGTATAAGAAGGGGGAGATGGTAGGAGTCCCTCCAAACTTTGTATCTAGTATTTTGTGCTTGTGTGTGTAATTTATATTATGGGGTAGCAGTAGTTCTTGATAAGTAATATAAATCTTACAGTAAAGGGAAGATACCATGCCTTGGCCTCTACTGGTAACTCTCTGGATCTGTACCTGATCCTTGTCATGGGCTAAATGAATAATTCTTAGTATTTTGTTTTCAGTAGCCTGCAGCAATGAGGTGTTGTTTTAAACCTGAATTGGATTATCACTTGTGACACAGGCAAACTTACGTTTATATAAAAGTAATCAAACCATATTAGCAAGTTCACATTTACAAATGTTAGGCATCACATATATTATTATATATCACACAGTCAAAACAACATTGCATAAATTGTTCAATTCCTGCCTTCTCTTAAAGCTCATTCCTCTTTCAAAATTTTTTCTGCATCTATCGTTCCCACAATTTCTATTTTTTGGGCAATTTACTTAATACCTTTTTCTAAAGATCCCACATTTTGTTCTTTTATCTCTGTTACAATATTACTGCATTAAGTGTGGGTGGTTTAGATTTTGATTTCTATTTTCTATTAATTGCTTTTCTGGCAGCCACCAGAATTAAACTTAACAAGGCTGTTACGTTTAGGCAATTCAGACCCTGTATCCCAGCTAAAAAAAAAATCCTTAGTTACATTTGCTTTCCCAGTATTCCTGACAGAGTATTCTGTATGGAATTGTTAAAGTCTGCCAACTCATTATGGTCTGAGAACATGTGCTCCCAGTTACCTTTCTCTCCCCCATTATACCTCTAACATTTGCCATCTACCTGAGGAAAAATTCTTTGGATTCTGCTTGGGGGATAAAAATATCTATGCAAACACTTCCAGGCAAAAATTCTCAGTCTTCAAGATTTTGTTGCATATTTGGGAGCCATGCATATGTCCTCCCATTGTTTTTTTTTTTTTGACAACTACATAAATAATCTCTCTTTCCAAGCTTTTCTGACTGCTTTTGATTGATTCTTATAGTTATTATACAATATTTTATATACCCTACTAAGTATCCATTTTTTTAATGGCAGCTGCTGTTCTAGATTCAATTAATAAGTCAAGCAGTGCAGGTCTTTCATTTAGGATTCCCCTATCACTTTCTCTTTGTCCATACTCTGATATCGATCCCCTATGGGAAGCCAGTCAGGAGTCTGCTTGGCTCCTCCCAATCTATTACCTTTCCCTCTTTGATTATTTGTTCCCAGTGACTTGGTTCATTTGCCAGTTTCCTTCAGTAAATTCCAGCTCCCTCTTGCCTATGGTCTGTACCCTGGATTGAACTTAATCTTACTGGCAGAATCTCATTTCATCATTCTTTTGTTAGCTTAGTTCTTGGTACAGTTTCTGATACTTTTTAAATATAACATTCTGCATGACTGTTATTATTCTCCTTAAGGGTCTGCATCTAAAATCCCATTTTTTTATTTCTTGAATTACCCCTTGCTTCAACATCATTCCTTTCAACTTAGAACTGTAGCTTTCTGCTGGTGTTATGTATAACTGCCTTACCTGTATAGCTCTAAAGTATCCCTTCAAATCAGGTAGTTCTAAAGCACCTTGTTCTATTGGGAAGATCATCCCACTTGACTCTTGCCCTATTCCCCTCCCAAATAAAATCCTTCATCTCTTTATTTATTACTATCCAAAACTTTTCCTCTGGTTGATAAAAATGAAAGGGACTAAAACACTGTTACTGCTTATATCTTGCTATTCATATCCATAAGCAACAGCTTTCAGTTTCTCACTTTTTGTATTATCCTTTTAGTCACTTCCTACGTATTCTTGGCTGTCAAAACAGAATCCTTTTTAATCCATATTCCTAAATACTTCATTTTATCATCTACCCATAAATATGAGTATTTCTGAACCAGTTCCTGTGTGGCTACATAGTTTATAGCTATAGCCTTTGTTTTATCTTCAGTTACCGAAAATGTCCAAAAAAGACTATGAAATAAAATCTCCGTTCCACCAGGTTAGAGCCAAGTCTTTTAATAAAAATGCAAATCAACAATTGTTTTATCTTCATTAATTTTATATCCCGAAAAAAATTGGAACTGTCTCAGAATTTTCCACACTGAAATGTCCCTTTCTTATTATATCAGGTATAAAATAATATTATCTGCAAATAAAGGGAATATTTCTTGAACATACCAATTATATCCTTGCATTTTAGAGTCCCTTGTTTTCTTTGCCAATGGTTCTAAATGTAATGCAAGTAACAAAGGGTAAAGAAGACACCCTGCCTGGTTCCTCTGTTAAGACAACTTATGACATAGGGAAAGCCTTCCACATTGATTCCTATATCATTCTAATTAACCTTATTATTGTATCAAGAAATGCAAATACTTTGAGTGCCCTACTCATAAAATCCCAGCTTACTCTGTTGAAAGATTTTTCTGCATGAAGGCCATCCAATAATAGCAGTATTTTCTTACATTCTGTTTCCCTGTGGATCATCATTGTTCTATTAATGTTATCAAATGTTTACTGTCTCTATACAAAAAACAGTAGTCCATATTATTAATATTGGCATCAGTTTTGCCATTCTTTTAGCCATTATAGACCTAAACATTTTATAATTGTGGTTTAAAATTTAAATGACCCTATATGAAGCTAGATCCAATGTTTTTTTTTACTGTATTTAGGTATTACAGCCACCACAGCTTTTTTCCAAGATGTTGGTGCCAACCCTCTTTTTAAAATACTATTAAACAAAACCTTTCAAATCTTTATCAATTTCTTCCCTTCTAGCTTCCAAACTTCTAGCAGAATACCATCTATTCCTGGAGACTTTCCTGCAGATTGGTTATACATCACCATTTTTATTTTATGTTTTCCTAATTTACCTGTTAGTTGTTGGGCCCCATCTACCTCTAACTTTGGCATAGTTACGTCTTCCATAAATATTTCCAGTTGTGCTTTTTTTCTTGATTTCCTCAGTTCTCTGCTTTATACAAATGTTTATACAATTTCTGAAATATCTCTAGTACCTAGGCAGGATCTATGCTTAGTTTTCTTATTATAGGCTCACTAGGTTTGGCAACAGCCCTTTCTATATTTGTTGCCTAAGTTGTTCTGCCAACATTTTTTGTACTCTAGAGTTATTATCAAAAAAGTTGCTTAACAACAATCTTTCTAAACTGATGTGTATTATCCAGGTCCTCCCTTATTTCCTCTTTAGTACTCTGCATTTGCACCTCTTCCTGTTTTCCGAGCTTCTCCTTATTCTGTAATACTTTAACCTTTGTCAAACCCCCTAAATAATTCTTATTACTTCTTAACCAGATCTCTTTTTCTTTTATTTCTACCCTATTTTTAAACTCCACTTTAATTTTATCCCACTAACTAGCTATAACTTCTGGAGATTTTTTGGGTTCCTATCATAACAAATAAATGGCTGAAGATCGAATGGCCTAAACGCGAGAATGCCATTCACCGATGTGTTTTTTGTGAGATCATGGTACAGTGAAGATTGGAAAATTTGCCCTTTCCTCACTGTAGTACAATCTTGGATTTGGTATATATAATTAGCAGGGGTGTGGGGGGGTGCAGCCCCCCTCAAAAGCAACTTCGAGGTATGGCATTTTCGAATTTTAGGCCATTTGACAGTTGGTCTTTTCGATGTTATAATATAGACCCATTTTTTCCTGTCTTCCCTAATAACTCCCAGATAATTTCCACTACCCATCCCTTAAATTCTTCTCTTTTTAACACGTAGGTGGGGATGAGACAGTTTCTCATCTTTACTTCATTACCCTGCATTTTTATCTTAATAATTATTGGCACAAAATCTGAAATAGTTATTGGATGTATGTCAAAGTTATCAATTAAATGCACATGTTCCTGTGAAGCCATGATGTGTTTTGAGGTGAACTCAAGGTAATGATATGCAGGGTGCATTCCAGCATCAGGAGTAATACATTTACAGATGTAGCTTATTTAGCTTTAGGGGTTAGTAGGTGGGTTGCTTGGTCTATTACATTTAGTTAACTTAAAACTTTGAAAGAAAAAACTTTATCTGTCTGAAACCCTGTTTGCCTGTTGAATAGCAGAGTCTGATCAAGGAGGGGACCTAGGTACTTTTGATATATGTTAAATGGAAGTGGTACACCTTCATGAACATTTATTATTAATAGCCAGGCAGTAGGTAATACTTTTTGAGTTAGTACTAGCATTGTTGCAGACAGAGCCATAGGTGACTCATCTAACACCTGCATTGCCCAATCCAGTGTGACGGAGGAGGCAAAAAAAGGGTTTTTCTTACATTAAAAAACTGTAGCAAGCTGCTTGGTAAATTTGTAGCAAGCGAATTGTTAAACTAATACTACATTTAAAGAACTGAAGCAAGGACTTCAGTCTCACCAGTAAATTAATTTCTTTATTGGCATTCAGAAATGCCAGGACAAAAAGAAACAAATGGTTCTACTATACTACTTACGATCTTGCCCCCTAACACCTTGGTAAAAGTCAACGCACATTGCAAGGGCACAGAAAAAACTTAAATAAAGTGCATTCAATAGGAAAACACACACATGGTATAGAAAATTACAGTTATACACAAACTGTACACATATTGTCCCCAGATATGCATTTAGAGCCCCTCCAAAATGTGGTTGTCTGCAAATTCACCAAGCAATGATCAAAGTAAATAAGGACAGACATAAAATTGTGAGATAAGTGACCAAAATGCATGCAGGGAAAAAAAGTCAGCATAGTATTTCTGAAAACTTGAATGACAGTAGGGAAATCCCACAATAAGTGTTTCCCCATGTTTCCCTTCTAACATTGTCTTGGTGCGGATGTCCATAGCTAGGAAGAGGAGGCGAGGTATGTGTACACTGCAGGATAAACTGCATAGATAAATATGTCCAAGGTACACATAGAGGTATACATTTGACATATAATCTAGTTAAGCAGACACCAACACCAGAATAAAAGCTGACCTATTACAATGCACAGTACGAAAGATATACAGATGGGAAAGCCAGTATCTGCCTTTATAGATGGTGTGCATAACCAAGGTACTGTCATAGAGCAGGGTAACTTACTGGTACAGATGAAACAATATGAGTCAGGCATGTGCATGGTATGCCAGTGGTGTACAAACTGTACATATGGCGAGGACACATACACATACAAAACAAGGCACAACAATAACCATGGTGGAGGCACACAACCATGAAACAGGCAGAAAAAGGAGGAGCACACCAGGGTAGGCCAGCCAAACTGATGGATACCAGACAGAAATACGGCTGTTTGTACTGTAAAGGTATGTAGTGAACAGGCAGCACAAGTATCCTGTAATACAGTGTGGATGACAAGAAAGTGAAGGGAAAATGGGGGTGGGGTGACAAATAAGTAGACTGTCTGTCACACACACACACACACACACACACACACACACACACACACACACACACACACACACACACACACAAAACACAGCGAACAGATTATGTATGTCATCGTATAACCCAAGGAACAACCCCCACCATTGGCTAGACATGAAGTGTTGCAATGACTGTATCTGACAGACACAGTGGTGACTCATGGCTGGAAGAGGTTGAGGAATGAGTAATGTACAAGGTAGATGCCAGCAGTGAGCAGTTGTGGCTGCACACTTCTCACTGACCTACATCAGCCTATTTGAGGTGTTACAGACGTGCAAATATGAAGAAACATGAAACAACATACTGGGACATAAATATGTGGACAGTTCCCCACACATGTGAAGACTTATACATTGACACTATAATAGGATGTCACATACAGTAAGGTGTTATGTGTATATATGTACATAAACTGACACCTGTGTATTTGCATGGTTATACTGAATAACAGGACATACCCATGCAGAAGACAGTAATGTTTAAAACACAGCACTGGACAGTATAACAACTGCACATCATGCATAATGTGCAGATATAATGTGTTAGTGTGTGACATACAATAGTGTGGGGCAATGACACCAACAGAAAATAATGACATAAT
This sequence comes from Protopterus annectens, assembly GCF_019279795.1. Taxonomy (NCBI): domain Eukaryota; kingdom Metazoa; phylum Chordata; order Ceratodontiformes; family Protopteridae; genus Protopterus; species Protopterus annectens. Next base: position 118,794,487 of record NC_056726.1, on the reverse strand, counting down.
TGTACTATGTACTCATTTTGTGCAACACATTATTAGCCATGTGGTTGGGTTAGGCTACAATGTAGTGCTTGTGTATACATGTGATACGTGTGGTAGGTCTGTGTGTTACATGTGTAGTTATATTCAGGAACACTAGGCACCTACATGTGGTAGTTATGTGCTACAGTATGTAGGAAGCCCATGGTACTGCTGTAATTTTGTCGACTGAAACAAAGACATTACTGGCCAGTAGCATTTCTGTATTACCTTCCATCCAGGTGTAGGTGGATGTCCCCATAAACATGCCTCCTTCCAGTCCTCCACAGTGTTCTGCTCATGTTGGATGACAGTGAGAAGATCCTGCAGGCTACAGGTTGGATGCTCTAACAGTACTCTCAGCTGCCTATGCCAGGCCTCCACTACATTTTCTGTTTGAGGCAGATCATCATCCTAAAGGCTCGACACATTTCAGAAGTTTACTGGATATGTTGGAGAAAGTCTCTTCAACATGGTGCATTGTAGAATGTTTTCTATGGTGGTCTCTGTTGCAATGGTGATTGATAAATTGGCATACTGGTTGCAATGTATCCTGCAGCTCAATGAATGCTGGGATAGCACTGTCCTCCTTCAAGAAAGCAAGTGTTACCAACATAGGATCATAGGAAATAATAAGAGATTACTAGGTTATCGACCCAGAGGTCATTTTAAGCCTAACTGTTTCAACCCAGTGTAACACCATAGAAGTAATAGTCAATACCTAAGACTGCATTAAGTGATGACTACCCATGTCCAGGAGGGCTGTGGGTGCTATCACCGGTAAGAATTTATGGTGCCCCTGCCATTCGTCCAGGTTCCTCTTGAACAGTGTCATAGAGGTGCTCTGTTTCACATGAATTGGTAGCCTGTTCCAAAGACATGGCAGTTGCTGGGAGATAAATTTGTCCCTCCAGCATGTCCCATTTAGGTCATGTGCATCTGTGTTGCAAAAGATATGTCCATGCTGTACATTGCTGAAAGGTGGTTCCATTGCAGTGACTGTCATATTATATGTGCATCCCTTGGATGTTGCTGTAGGTATATGTCTATGTACAGCCTTGATAACAGCCTGTGCAATATCATAACAGTTAGAACTGTACAGTTCGAACACTCCATAACTTGTGTTTCTAAGTTTTTGTCAGTCACATACTGACAGGATTTATGTATTTGTATATTAAAAGATGTATATCGTTTATATATTTTTTATATATTTTCTTATACATATTTCTTTATATATATTTTCATATATGTTTTATACTTTTTATGTTTATTTTTATATGGTGATGTAATTAATGTTTTTAGAATAAGATGTTTGATGAGACTATGATCTTGTCACTTTAAGAAAATGTTTGAATTCAGATTTTTGGAGCCTTTATTATTATATAAGGAGTTATCAGTGATGCATTATGGTCTGATGAAGCCCTGTTGGGTGAAAGCACTTACTGGATTTATCTGTTTGTTTCAATAAAAGACTTGCACTGGATGGAATTGCTGCTTGTGGATGTGTTTTAAAATTTACCAGCTGTGTTTCTCTCTGATACCTGAGTTTTGCTGTTATACTTATATTATGACCAATAAAATATTCTCTTTCATGGAAATAGGATGGCTGAGTGAAGTAACTTTTATAGACAACTTTAGAGTATCTGAAAGTATTGACCACACCTTTCTACTTTTTAAGCTGAACAATCTTGGACTTAGGTAAAACAGTATTACCTGATTCAAAAATGACTTACAGTACGCTCCCACTTATCCAGTCTCAATTTAATTGGACTCCGCTTTAACCAGCCATAGCAACAGACAGAGAAGAACAACACTCCCGCATCCTCTGTCCACTTCAGAACATCTCGGCTTATCATTTTACTCTTAAAATGTTAAAATATTGAAACAAAAGTAAACTTGCAAGTTCATTTTTGTTTTAATATTTTAACATTTTAAGAGTAAAACGATAAGTCAAGACATTCCAAAGTGCCAGGTTGATAAGAATAACTTATTATATAGCTTTTTCTGATTAACTAGCCATTTGTTCAATCTTCATTTCAAACAGACTATCTGCCCTGTGGAATAGGCTGAGTAGCAATAAATTAGCACTGAATGTCTTCAGGTAACCGCCATGTTTTATTTGTATATAATGTGACCTTTAGTTGTTAGTCCATCTCAAATCACCTTGTCCAGTAAGTCAGACAGCTCTTGCTAAAATGATAACAGTTAGAATGTGTTTTCCCCATCATATCCCTCCACTGATTCCATAATACCAGTCAAAACTAATACTGTCATTAGTGATTAGAGCAAGGAAAAGTGCTCTGCCTACCATGGACTGTAGTTAGAATTATTGTTCTTATCTTGCCCAGCTTATCACTAAAGGACTATCCTCCAGGAGGCCTAGGAGTTATAGTTACTTTGCCCTTATTATTGACCCCCACAATTGAATACACAGCATCTGCAAGTTGGTGATAAATCTGTTTGCACAATTCTTAACTATTATATATCCATGCTAAGGTTTAAGTCACTTGCTTTAGTGGTTCTGGTGCAGGATGCCTTGGATTTTTTGGAGGTGTTTCTTTATTTATTCTAGAGGGTTGGTCCTTCTTATGTGAAACATAGCCTTGTATGTCAGGCACAGGAAATAGCATGAGTCAGCATCATCTGTTATCTGGAATGAAAGCTTGCATTTTCATGTGTGGAAGAGTTCAGCGACACCCTCACCTTGGAGACCTCTGGGACTTTGAATGATGACAGGTTTTTTGGAGTCCCTTTATCCTTTTGGTGAGGAACTTTTGGGGTCTCTCCAATTGCTGCAGGTGTCGGGTGAGATACATCCCGAATGGGGCATTGTACTCGATCATTGGTCTGATAAGTGAAGAGTACAGGGGAACAATGACCTCACTTGATCTGGATGTGAATCCTTCATGATCAGATGGGCAATGTAGAAGGTCTTCGAACCACTTTAGCGTGAGTGTCAAGCGAGAGGCCACTGTCAACCTGGGTACCCAGGTCCCTGATAACCTCTTCTGTGCTTAGTGGGTTGCCATCTATATGGTAGCTTGGGGTTACCTTGTTTTTCCCGAAGGGTATGACTATACACTTTTGTGTTTAGCTTCAGGCCATGGCTCTGGCACCAGCTATCAGTTTCCATGAGACCCTTCTGACGGATGTCTGTGTCAGATGTACTATCCACTATGGCACCCAGTTTGCAGCCATCCGCAAACTTTGTCAGCCATAGTCCTCCTATGTTGCCTGTACTTCTGAGAAGTAGATGCCGAACAATAGGGGCCAAGGAGTGAGCCCTGTGGGACACCACTTGTAACCGGCTTGGAGTCTGACATGGCTCCAGCAACTCTAACCCTGTGGGTTCTGTCCTTTAGCCAGTTTGCAACCCATCTTGTGACATATGGGTTTACATTTAAGCTGGTAAGTTTCTCTATGATACCAGTGGGGTATTGTGTGAAAGCTTTGCAAGGTCAAGGTAGGCTGTATGGACTGCCTTTCCCTCATCAATGGCCTTGGTAACTATTTCAAAGAAGTCGACCAAGTTCAAAAGGCAAGATCTGCCCTTGACAAAGCCAAACTGGGTTGGATCCAAGGTCTGCAAGTCCCCTATGTCCTTGTTTATGAGTTCCATTATGATCCTCTCCATAGCTTTGCAGACCAGGCTTGTTAAGCTTATGGGGCGGTAATTACCAGGGTCCGTAGAGGCACCGCCTTTGTGGAGTGGGACCACAGTTGCCATACGCCACTCCTTGGGCAAATGTCCTGTGGTAAGGCTAAGATTAAACAGCTGCCTTATGTGCGGGTTTAGTTCTTCATTGAGTTCATGTAGCACACAGCCGGGGACAACATCCGGTCCCATTGATGCTGTGTTTTTAGCTTTAGAGAGAGCAGCTTTCACCTGCGCATTTGAGATGTCTGGGAGGCTACACTCTGTTGGGATATTTATCTCTCCTTTTGGGGAGAGGGGGTGAAGTTTGCGCTGAACCTGTCTGCCAGTATGTTGGCAATGTCTGTGGGTTCAGTGATTTTTGTATCATTTTGGACTAATTCTGAGCATATCTGGGAGTTTCCACCCAGGTTTCTGACATAGCTGAAGAAGGCCTTATGATTGTCTTTTGAATCTATGGCAATTTTTTTCTCAAAGTTGGCCTTGGATGATTTTATGAGGGATCGTAGTTTCTTGCTAGTACTGATCAAAGATGCCTTCCCTATTTGGGATTTTGCTCTATCATGTAATAGTTTTCTCCTCTTATTGTAAAGTTTGTTTATGGCTGGGGTCCACCAGACTGGACGTTTGCCCTTGGTGGAAAGAGTCTTGGTTTTATTTGGGATTGCCTGATCCATGCAGTCCTGAAGGTGTTCATAGAAGGCATTTGTAAGGGCTTCCACAGATTGGGTTGTGGTTTCCATTGGCTCGGGGGCCTTGAAGGATACCACACCTGTCTTGAGTAGTGTGGTTTGCTTTAGAGAAGTTCTTCACTGTGGTCTTTTTTGTTTGGGGTGGGGGCGGGATGTGGATTTCTAGTGAGATTAGTTTATGATCTGATCTCACCAAAGAGGGATATACTTCCGGTGTGGAGCATTTTGTCCCCATGTTTGTGATGATGAGATCTAGTATATTTTCTCCTCTTGTGGGGACGGTGACTAGTTGTTCCTTGGCATTTGAATTTATGAACTCCAGGAACCTTTGGGCTAGAAAGTTGGGGTTTGAGTAATGTTCCCAGTCTATATTCGGGTAGTTGAAGTCACCCAATATGATGGTGTTTGGTGATACATTTATACCCTCCAGTGTCTTCAGGAAGGCTGTGTGGGTTTCCTGAGTTTGAGAGGGTGGCCTGTAGCATGCTACAAATTGTAGAGCAGTTTTGCCTATGGTTAATTGCACCTGGATGGTTTCCAATGCTGATGCGTAGCCACCAACCTGGAGGTGTGGGTATCCTTGATGAATATGGATACACCCCTCCTTTTGTGGTATGGTCCGGGTTTTGGGGCGGAGCATAATATGAGGTAAAACCTGATAGTGCGGGGTGCTCTCAGGAGCCTTGAACCAGGTTTCAGTCACAGCACAGACATCGATGTTCTCCATACTGAGAAGGGCCTCGAGTGCATGCATTTTGAGATTTAGACTTCTGGCATTGAGCAGCATTACCCTTAGTTTCTTCCCGTTTTTGTTTTCTAGGGTGGTAGGTTTAGAATTTGAGCCTTGCCTAAAAAGGCACTATGGGGGTGGCAAGAGCCTTAGCCAATATCCGGAATCCCAGGGGTGACAGGTGCAAGCCATCCCTTGTGAAGCAGCGTGGCTTGTCAAGCATGTTATCCCAAGCAGACAGACACTGGATCCCCTTTGAATGACACCAGAAATTAAGCCAATTGTTAAAGCTGATCATCTTGTCACTATATTGTGGCATCATTCGTGGTGAAGGAAGGATACTGCTCAGGGTCAGGGTCATACCTGCCTGGGCTACATAATCAGAGAGCTCCTCTATGTCTCTTTTCATGTAGTCCAGGGAGGTACGTCTCAGGTCGTTCACACCAGCATGGACAATGACTGTGTCATACTTGTACTTGCCGTGGAGTGACCTGAGTGCTTGTGTTATGTGGCGGATTCTAGCGCCCGATAGGCAGCTTACCGTGACCTTTTCCTTGTTCAGCCTGGTGAGTGGGACGTCAGTGTGTCTGACTATGGAGTCACCTATGACAAGTATGTTTGGTGTTGTATTTGGCCTTAAGGGCAGTGACTGCTTTGCACACTGATTTTGTTTTTATGTGTTGTTTGTGTGGTGTCTTGAGTTTGCAGTTGCTTGGGTGTCTGCTTTGGAGGCCTTTGCTGTTTAGGTAAATTTTACTCAGAGCCTCGAGTATGTCTTAGTGTGTTTATGTGTTTGATTCAGTGGTGTGGTTGAGTTATGTGAGACTTGTATTGTGGTGTGTGTAGTTGCCTTCTCCTCCTGCCTGGTCTTGCCAGTCCTGAGTTGAGAGAGCTCAGCCTCCAGTTTGGCTAAATAGCTGCATCTCTCAAGTGTTAGTGTTATGTGGGAGGAGGAGAAGGTTGTCTGTGTACATGAGGCAATTGTAACATTGCCTCAGAATTCCCAGATTCACCAACTGGGCAGGAGAGGACGCCAGCATCTGACCCTTCGACATGCTAGAAAGAATTATGAGTTGGTATGAGACAGAAAAGTAGAGGGCTTAGCAGGGAAGTGGGCACTCCTGGGGGTTTTGCAAGTGAGGGATTTGTATAATATAGGAGTGCTTGACCTGCAAAGAAAATGCTTATAAGACAAGGGATATGCTTTTAAGACAAGTGCTGAGCTTTTTGAGAAGAAAAAGCAATTAGGAACAAGTGCTGTGCTTTTTAGTGAAGGTGTAAACTGTTTAGGTTCCTAACAGAGCAGTTCTAAGGGAAAAATTGAAGAACACACTTTATGGAGCCAGAAAAAGTTTAACCTTGTTAAACCAGCGCTGCCCGATGCTGCTCTAGTGGCAACTTCATGCTAAATCGCGCTAAAGCACTCTAAAGCGTGCTTGATAGCAGGGGCTGGAAAAAAGCAGGAATAGACCCAAAATGGACAATAAAACTACAGTTTCAAGTCAGTAACCACTCCTACGGGGGCAGGGAAGGCTGCTCAATGTTATTCACTGCCACTGATCAACAGAGAGACTTTTCTTTAGCCCAAGCAAAAATGGCCTCACAGAAACTTACAAACAGTTCAGGAAACAGCAAGCCTGTAACTGAACTTTTTTAAATCTCAGAAAAGTGGGAAAAAAGCAAGATTTTTTGTTTTTGTTTTTTCAGAGATAGCAGAGGTTCACAGGTAATTTCAAGTTATAACAGTGCAGTAAATGACCCCACACAAGAGTGCTAGGTCAAGGACAGAAAATATGCAAGTTTTGAGAAAAAAACGATTTAAAATTAAGTGCAAACAGGAAATTCAGTAAACAACTTTTGGTTGTGCTCTAAATACAGCTACTAATGCAAAAATCAAGTTTAACAAGCCAGAAAATGCTCAAACTAGGCAGCTATGCAGAAAAAGCAAATAAACAGAGAAAAAAATACTTAAAATCTCAAAAGTGGCTCCCTTCTTCTCTCAGCATTTTCTCCTCTTGGTGGGTGCTTCACCAACAGCCAACAAGCCTGAAAAGACGCCAAAACCACGAGGCAACTAGGTTTTAAGAGAGGAAGATGAAGGAGTTTTGGAAATGACCCCTGTTGGCCAATAAAACTACAGTTTCAAGTCAGTAACCACTCCTACAGGGGGCAGGGAAGGCTGCTCAATGTTATTCACTGCCACTGATCAACAGAGAGACTTTCCTTTAGCCCAAGCAAAAATGGCCTCACAGAAACTTACAAACAGTTCAGGAAACAGCAAGCCTGTAACTGAACTTTTTTAAATCTCAGAAAAGTGGGAAAAAAGCAAGATTTTTTTTTTTGTTTTTTCAGAGATAGCAGAGGTTCACAGGTAATATCAAGTTATAACAGTGCAGTAAATGACCCCACAATAGAGTGCTAGGTCAAGGACAGAAAATATGCAAGTTTTGAGAAAAAAATGATTTAAAATTAAGTGCAAACAGGAAATTCAGTAAACAACTTTTGGTTGTGCTCTAAATACAGCTACTAATGCAGAAATCAAGTTTAACAAGCCAGAAAATGCTCATACTAGGCAGCTATGCAGAAAAACTTAGCAAATAAACAGAGAAAATACTTAAAATCTCAAAAGTGGCTCCCTTCTTCTCTCAGCGTTTTCTCCTCTTGGTGGGTGCTTCACCAACAGCCAACAAGCCTGAAAAGACCAGCCATTTGTTTACCCAGCCTAAAGTCCGGTCCCAACGAGACCAGATAAGAGGAAGTCTACTATATTAAACAGATCATTTCTAGTTCAATTAAATATCCTACATATAGGCATGGTTACCTTTTCAGCCAGAGTCCAACAGGGTTCCATCATATGCCCTGCATTATTTTTAGTATTTATTAATCACATAACAAACAGCGTTCATCCTGATAACATAACTGTACAAAGTTGTCATGTTTGTTCATAAAAATGCCTCCCCAACAACACTTCAATCTTCATTTCAAACAGACTTCTGTTCCCTGTGGAATAGGCTGAGTAGCAATAAATTAGCACTGAATGTCTTCAAGGTAACCGTCATGTTTTATTTGTATATAATGCGACCTTTCTTCAAATACCCAACAGCAAATATGAACTCCAAATGGTGAGAACATTTTTTGAAGTAAAGATGTGTAAGTATCTTGGCTTTATTTTAGGCCAGTCACTTTCATTCAAACTCCACAATGACTTAGGCATTGCTAAAGGTTTCACTCAGTTCAGAGCAACTTAGTCCATCTCAAATCACCTTGTCAAGGAAGTCAGACAGGCTCTTGCTAAAATGATAACAGTTAGAATGTGTTTTCCCCATCATATCCCTCCACTGATTCCATAATACCAGTAAAACTAAAACTGTAGCAGTGTACTCATTGTGAAGCAACAGCAAACCTGCAATTAGAGCATAAATGACACCTCACTCAAAACTAATACTGTCATTAGTGATTAGAGCAAATTAATGGAAAAGTGAACTCTCCTTCGACTACCATGTATTGACTGTAGTTAGAATTATTGTTCTTATCTTGCCCAGCTTATCACTAAAGGACTATCCTCCAGGGCCTAGGAAGTTATAGTTCCTACTACTTTGCCCTTATTGGACCCCACAATTGAATACACAGCATCTGCAAGTTGGTGACTTGGACATCTGTTTGCACAATTCTTAACTACTGAAAGTTGGAATTGCAGTATAGAAGCAGAGCAAGATTTGAGAATTCTCATTTAAAGATACCCAAAAGGAGAACCACCCTTTTTATTTATGCTCCCTATTCCTGATGCAGATGTGGTAGCCTACAGAAATTATAAAAAGCAGTTATCCATGTAAAGACCATGGTACAATTGTTGGAGAAACTCACCACAAATGTAGATGTTTGAGCAGATCACTGTTGTAGTACCAACTCACACCTACCTTTCCCACTTTTGTTTTTTTGTTTTGAGTCATTCGTTCCTATAGTTTCTTGGGGTGCAGAAGCTTATGTGAGAGGTGCCTTGCTCCTTGTTTTTTCCTGAAACAGTAGAACTTAAATTGCAGGGTACTATGGAGGTGTTTCTTTATTTATTCTTAGAGGATAGGTCCTTCTAATGTGAGACATAGCCTTTCCCATTTTTCACAGGCAAAAACGAACAGGAAATAGTATGGGTCAGCATAATCTGTTATCTGGAATGTAAGCTTGCATTTTCATGTGTGGAAGAGTTCAGCCACACCCTTATCTTGGAGACCACTGGGACTTTGGCTGATTCCAATAGGTCAGGAATTCTACTACAACAGTAACCTTACTCAAACATCCACTGTCATTGTGGGCCTAACACAAACGTACTATATCTGCTCTGGAGGATAAACAACATTACTCAATAGTGAATACAACTCCTAATTTCAAACTTTTTCAAGTGTTATTGCCTTTTCAGTGATTGAACTATTAGAATGTTACCGTGTAATATTATAGACTCATAGATTGTTACTACGCTTGTGACCCAGTGAGTCTTTTAAATCTATGCCAGGTTTTCCCAAAAGAATAATGATATCCTGAATTCAAATAGGACATTGAGACCCAGGCATTTATAAGCTACCTCTGTCCATAAGAGACATGGGTGCTGGGCCCAGTGAAATTTCCTATTCTCCATCTACTGGTCTAGGTTACTCTTAAATTGAGTAATAGATGAATTCAGCTTCACAGGGATGTGAAGCCTGTTCCATAGGAGGGGTAGTCTCTGGGACTCATATCTGTCATTCCAGCATGTTCTGTTTAAGTCACAGAAAAAATACAGGTTCTTAGTCCTTGTATTTCTGTTATTCTTTGACTTATGAACATGTAGGAGATTCATAAGTATAGCGTTTGCAAATGCCTTGTAAGCCAGGCATAGATAACCCCTCAGCAATCTATAGGAGGCTGAGCTGATGAAAAGGCTTTAAGGCACTCTGCATAAGGCAAGTTTGTTATGCCTTGTATTCAAACTTTTGAGATTGCTCTAGTTGCTGCATATGCCTTCTCAGGTACATACCAAAGGGAGCATTGTACTCTATGATTGTTCTGATAAGGGTGGAGTACAGTGGGATAAAGACCTCTTTGGACCTAGATGCCATGCCCTTAATTATAAGTTGTGCAACATAAAAGGATTTCCTCACCTGTAATCCTACTCTCTATGTGTGTACCCAGATCCCTGACCACTGGGTCGAATCTTAGGGGCATATTATCAACATGGTAATTAGCTGGGTGGTTGACTTTCCAAAAGGTACAGTTATGCATTTTTTAGCATTGAATTTAAGACCATGGTTTTGGCACCATTTGTTAGTCAGAGATAGACCTTCTTGAAGAATGCTAGTGTCTGTAGGGGAGTAGATGATAACTCCCAGCTTGCAATCATCTGCAAACTTAGTCACCCATAAACCTTCAGCATTTGCTTCCATTTCAGAGAAACAGATGCCAAAAAGGGGGATCCATTATGGAGCCCTGAAGGACTCCACTTGTGAATGGCCTCTTGGTGGAGGTTACCTCATCTATTTTGACCTCCTGGGACCTATCATTGAGCCATTTGGCTATCCAGTGGGTAAGAAAAGGGTTTATGCCTAAATTACTGAGTTTGTTTATAATGCTTGTGTGCAGTATTGTATCAAAAGCCTTGTTCAGGCTGAGGTAAGCCATGTGCTCAGTCTTACCTTCATCTAGTGTATTGGTGACCCTTTCAAAAGAGTCCACCAGATTTAATAGGCATGACCTTGCTTTAACAAAGCTGAACTGTGATGTTTTCAGCATTTACAGGTTACCTGTGTCCTCATTTATTATGATCATGATGACTCTTTCCACGGCTTTACATACGAGGCTGGCAAGATTTAGGGGCCTGTAGTTACCAGGATCAGTGGCTAGGCATCCTTTATGCAAGGGAATGGCTGTAGCCATCTTCCATTTCTTCGATAACAAAACCTTACTAAAGGCTCCAGTTGAAAAGTGATTTGAGTATTTTGTGAAGTCAGTCACAGAGCCCAGGTACAATACAGATCCCTACTGGATTGTACTGGTGTGAGTATAACCAACATTTGTACATCAATACATCTGCATAACTACTCTACTGCAAAAGAACCAACAGGGTATTACAGTGGTAATATGACTGCAATATGTTTCTATCTGTCTATATTTCTATCATCTATCTATCTAGCTATCTATATAAATGTGTGTTCAAAAGGCAATAAAATTGTGATTTTACATTACTCCCAATATTTAGGTATGTGTCTCCAACATTTGAATAACAGTACATTATATAAGGTTAGTGATAGCAATTGTTATAGGTTCATAGGATCATACTAGGCTATCTGCCCTAGGGCATTTATAAGCCTAGCCAGAGTGTGTTTGGCCTTCGCCACCCATTTTAAATTAATTTTGCTATGCCCTTATTCGACGTTAGTATACTGTCCCTCTGTCTAACAGTGACACAGAAGTGATACCCGGGGTAAACCTATGATCCCCCATCCACTCATCAAGATTCCTCTTGAAGAGAGTCAATGAGGGACTCTGCCTAACCTGGACTGGGATTTTATTCCAGAGTGAAGGGTTATAGGGAAGCGATGCAAAGATTTAATAATTTAATGGAGAAAGGATGCAGCTTAGGATATTTCACCAAAAGAGAATTAGATATAAAATGTAATGTAGAAGGCTGTAATATGGCTACTTTATATTGTCCTCCAAAAATTCAAAAAGATATGGCTAACCCTCCAGGTAGACCGATAGTGTCAGCCACTAATTATTTTTTGCATAAAATTGGGGTTTTGTTACACAATTTTTTATTGCCTTATGTGGAGATACTCCCTTCTTATATCAAGGACTCTTTTGATTTTCTTGACAAAATATCTAAGATTAAACGGAATGGTAAACATGTATTGGATATCACTAGACGTATGTAGTTTATATACAAATATCAGGCATGTAGACGGATTAGCAGCTTTGCATTATTTTTTGGAAGATAGTCCATTGTCACATTTTATAATTGAATTATTACAGTTTTGTCTACTAAATAATTTTTTAGTTTTAATAATGTTATTTATCATCAGCTACAAGGCACAGCCATGGGGGCATCTTTTGCCCCCATGTATGCCAATATATTTATGGCTGAGTTTGAATTGAGTTATATTTACAAGAATACATTTGTTCAAGAACATGTTTTATTTAATACCAATATATAGGCGATTTAATATTCATTTGTGAAAATGGTATAGATAAAGTTCAGGAATTTGTTGCAGGTATAAATAATAATAAATATGAATTGAAATTTAATGGTTTACAATATGGTAGGGAAATTAATTTTTTAGATCTTTATTTGAAGGGTTTTGATGATGGATTTATACATACTTCCATACACCTTAAATTCATAGATGGGGTCAGTATTTATAAGGTACTAGTTGTCATCCCCCACACACAATTAATTCCCTACCTTGTGGGGGATTATTGCAGGTAGCTAGAATTTGTAAAATTGAAGTAGATCTGAATAGGGAAGTCCACCATACATTGTCCATGCTTTTGCATCAAGGATATAATAGCAAGATCTTGAGGGTAGCAGTGAGTAAGGTAGATTAAATGAATTGCACACAAAATTATGTACATAAAAACTTAAATCATATACATGAAATGGAGCAAGTTGACAAAATGTTTTTCGTTACAATTTATAATATTTTGAGTGAAAACATTGGGAATATAATCCATTATTATTGGACTTTTTAAAAAAGGATGTTAAGTTAAATAAAATAATTTGTAATAAGCCCTTCATCTCATATAGAAGGGGACAAAATTTAAAAGATAGATTGGTAAGGGCTTATTTTTTCTACCAGAATTACAGGTGGAATTACCTTTTAGCAGCACTGGTACTGTGCCTTGTAATAACTGCAATGTGTGTAGATGTATAGTTTCTAGTTTTAGTAAAATTAAAAGCAGAAAATTTGAACCTGTTAATGTATTTTCGTGTGCTACTGATGGTATTATTTACTGTCTTAAGTGCCCCTGCAGCCTGTTTTACATTGGACAGAACAAAAGAAAGTTTAAAATCAGGCTGCAGGAACATGTGAGGGATATTAAAAAGCAGAAAGTAGAAAGTTCCATTGCAGTTCATTTTATGGAAAAACACAGCAGTGATCATTCACTGTTACAAGCTACAGTTTTAGTAACAGTGTTTGTTAGAGTGAGTGATACTCCATTGTTAAAAAATATATTGTTATATAAGGAAGCTGTTTTTTATTTTAAAATATAATACTCTTTTACCAGGGGGGGCTGAACCATGAATTGAATTGGAAATATCTTCTTTAAGCGATTGATTGTTTTATTATTTAATTGTTTTATTGTCTTATTGGTGATTGTGTGGGTATATATAAAGGGGAAGTTCTTTTAAAGAATAATCACTTCTGGAAGGCTTTTTTGGTTGAGGCACTAAAGTGTAATAAATAGTTTTTGGACCTGTATCCTGTTGTTTTTTCCTTCATTGTTCGAATTCTGGTGGTTTTACAATACAGATCCCGATTGGATTGTACTACTGCAAGTCTAACCAACATTTGAACATCAATACATCTGCATAACTACTCTATTGCAATAGAATCAACAGGTTTTACAGTGGTAATATGACTGTAATCTATATCTGTCTATCTCTCTATCTTTCTACCTATTTATATATATATAAATATATATATATATATATATATGTGTGTGTATATATAGGTTCATAGGTTCATAGGTTTGTGTATGTGTGTATATATATATATATATATATATATATATAGCTATCATCTATATGTCTAGCTATCTATATAAATTTGTGTTCAAACATGTGAATAAGAGTGTGTAAGTGTCTGTCTATACCTAGCCGTCTGTGTATCTATGCATGTCTATATGTTTATCCAGATACCTGCTTTGACAGACATTTTACATGCATTTTATGCCTGTCTAATCTGACATTGTACCATGTTTCTGAATTTAGTCTATTGCCTTATCATTTTATATTAAGAAAAAGGAAAGTAGAGAGAAGGAAGAAAAAAATTCACTACTGCCGAGACCTTTAATCCTTCAAGAACAAGTTAACACAGAAACATAAAGACATATCCCCGGATTCAGCAAATGTCCATGCAGGAATAACTTATTCCTGCACGGAAGGGACCATTCCTGTGCAGCACGGCAGAGCGCCAGACATATGTATGAAGGCGTGCTGCCATATTGTAATATGTACACGAGGATGTGTATGAGTGCAGGGGGCATGTTTGAGACCAGTGCTCTCACAATACACATGCCCCCTGCACACCAGAATTGCCATACGGCAATTTAAAAAGACTGAGATCGCTCATTACACCTCTCAACCAGTTACAGTAAGTAATCTGGACAAAGCCATAAGGGACAACTGCTAAACAGTTTGCTATTACAAACTTAGAAAGTTGATAGAATAACAGGTTTTGCATTAGCATGAATATTATGAAGGGTATGAAATAAAAACATGCACCTCTCAACCCAGTAGAGTAAGAAATCTGGACAAAGCCATAAGGGACAACTGTGAAATATTGCTATTACAAACTTAGAAAGCCTATAGAGTAACAGGTTTTGCATTAGCATGAATTTTCTGAAAGGTATGAAGTATAAAACACAAATGTTCTGTCATTACTGTCAAACATCAATCTTTAATGATGTGCCAGAGAGCCACAAGTTTAGGAAAAGTGGACCAAGAACATAAGGCAAAAACCTGGACATACTGTGAAAAGTTAGATGTCATCAACCTTTGCAAAGCACAGTCCACAACAAATAAATCTTTTTTGATTTCACATCTGCAATAAAGTTTATGCATAGCTGCGTAGGTGTGCCTGTTGCTTAGCTAGGCTTAGCCCAGCTTAAACAGCACGAGCTGATAAATAGCAATAGACATCCATCCTAAGCAGTAGTGCAATAGTGTAGCAATTAGAGCCTACACCTTGTATGTAGTCATTCATGGTTTGAGCCTCCCCAAAGCCATTTCCATTTGTACGAAAAATCATTACAATTTTAATTTATTTGTATATTTTTGTAGGAAGTAACTTATATTTCTCAACCAGAGTAGTGTATTAGGCCCAGATGTGAGGTGTCAGTTTAGTAAAGTTGTGAAACTCCCATATAAACACAAGTGTCCCATACAGTATAGTCACACAAGAATAAATGTAATGAAAACACATTGGGGGATGTCAGGGAAGGTAAACAAATTTATAATATGTCAGGAATGATGAATCAATCCCATACAGGTGGTAGTCCATAAAATAAAACATAAGCAATGGTAAGCATTGCACAGTTATGCTGACTGGGTGTAAGCATTGTGTAAATATGAATGCTAAGCAAAGAGTAGCCCAGTTAAGTGGTTTTGCCCATTGGTAAGCAGTGCTGAACCTGCTCCCTTTAAGTACTGCCAACCTTAGCTAAGCAGGGTTGCCCATAGCTTAGCTCAGCATATTCAAAACCATCCAATCATGGCAAAGTGCAGGAAATCATTCATATTTAAACCTCACAGGTGAGAATACAGTTCATAACTGATTGTAGCTCCCCACTGTAGGCAGTATGGCAGGTGTTGGAGAGGGCATGCACTTTCAGGTGCACCACTGGGGTATACAGGAGTCCAAGGTCATGGTGGGACTCCTTGTAAAAAAACATGATGTGAGACTCCTTCAGGACCAGTACCAGGGCTCCCAATACAAAGCGGAAGCCTGGGAAAGTCTCGCCTGTGATCTCACCAGTGCCACTGGTATCCCCCGGACTGGTGAGCAGGTCCAGCACCACTATGCTGACTTGACGCAGAGGAAGCGGGAGCTATTGGAACAGTGGGTCCAAGAAGCATGACAGAGGGGTGATGTCCCAGCCATGTGTAAGTATTCCTAGCAGTAACTGTTTACCAATGTCCAGCCTGTGTGTGTGATGGATAGGTATGCATAAATGTTTCTCAATCTTCATTACAGCTCCAGCTGAGTGGGTTATGAACCAGGAAACCCATGCCAGCAGCTTGCAAAGGCTGCATTGCTTGGCTGGTGAGTAATAATCTAGCTTGTAGTATTCATACCAAATAAATATAAAGGAGTAAAATGTCACCTGGCATTATTAAAAATGGATATGGCTTCTACTGAATAAAGCAGACAATATTACAGCAATAGTCTCATATAAGTCATATATTAATAAAACTGTAACTGCTGGTGAATAAAATTCAAAACCCTGGACTGGTTGTGTTTACTCTGGTATGGTATGATTTGAAATGTGTACAGGTTATGCATAGCAACTATAGCTCTGAAAGTATTAAACAATCAAGTCTCATCTGACAAAGTTAGTGCCTCTATAACACATGGCATTGACTGATATTACAAATCATGCACCATGATCTGATATCTGAATAGTTATGTTGTGCTAACCACTGTTTTCCACTCTGTGCTATGTAAAAAGGTATGTATAAGAATGTATGTATAAGAATGTTCAGATCGTAAAACAAAGAGAGAATGAGAAAGAAATAGTTCAAGGAAGAGAGCAGTTTCTCAACAGCTACCTCTGATGAAGCACACACTTGCCGTATTTTATTAGCAGAAACTGCCACAGTTCGAATCCTGGGAGTGGTACTAAGCTGTATGCATAATTTCAACTAGGATTTTGTGAAAATGTGTAGAAACAGGCAGGTAGTATTAACAAACATTCCCTCCACAGGTCTTCCAGGTAAGAGAAGGTATAAAGTAGCTATAAGAAGGCTGTAGTTATACTGTGTCCAACATCCATGGTCCAACCCCAAGGCTGCAAATGACAGCAAGATAAGTACATACACCAAGTGGTCTCCTCCAAAAAATATTCAAAAGTGTCATGCTATCACAGCTACTGGTTTCTGCTAACAACAACCAGGGTGGCTAATAGAAATCAAGGCAGAGTGTGTCAGTAGCGCACACACACACACACACACACACACACACACACACACACACACACACACACACACACACACACACACACACACACACACACACACACACACACTATGAGTGCACATATGTAACCCTGACTATGTGAATATGGGTAGAAACAGTCATGTAGTATTAACAAAAATTCCCTTCCAGGTAAGAGAAGGTATAACGTAGCTTTAAGAAGGCTGCAATATTGTGTACAAACATACCACTGCCCAACCCAAGGCCATAGTTGTTGTAATAATACTTGTAGAGTAATGAGTAGAGCAATGATCATTAAAGCTGTGACCACTGCAAGAATCTACATTTGTTAACTGACATCCCCCCCCCCCCACATCTTATCTTCTCCAATAATCTAAACACATAAATGAATGAGTATGTTTTCCACCAAACCTACTGTTGGGACATGTGTCCTGTTGATCTAAAAACATTGAAATGTATTCCAATTAATGTTCCCTGTCCAAATACTATCACTGGTGGCCTGCTGTTATCAGTTTAACCTGCATGCTGGCATAATACCCACTGTGATTCCATATATGCATGTGTTCTGTTTGTTGTGCAATTGTTCCAAATCTGTTATATTGGGTTAATGGAAATACTCATGCATGCATGCTGTTATAACTAATCCTGGAATGTGTTTACCATTACTAACCAACATATGTTCTACAACTGCAACACCATAGCATGTCAGGAAAGGCCAATCCCAGTGGATTCACCTCTCCTGCCTTATCTGGCTATGGTACCAGGCCCCTGCACATCTGAGACCCACAATGGGACCTCCTCATCTGCTAGTCCTACACCACCTTCAAGTGGAACTGCCTCAGGGGATGGGGCTCAAACCCCCCCAGGTGTGGGTGAGGACAGGATCCTGTCACCCAAAGCCAGGTCCGGGGTCTGGTGCGTAACAAGCTCCACAAGGAATTTGGAGATCTGCTATGCCAGCTTGAGGGCCGTGTGGTGCAATTAGTGGGTCAGTCTATCCCTCTTGCTCAGCCCCCAGCACAGCCACCTTTGGGGCCATGAAGGTGCAGTGGTAACTGCCCATGGGTGGGGACCTCAGTCCCACTGTATCCATTTGGGAGCTTGTGGCCTTCCGATTACCAAACACCCCTCCCCATCAAAGGTGTTTACCCCTCCCACATGTGTCATATACCTCCCCTGTATGCTGTATTGTCTGTCTTCCTACCCAACTTACCTCCACAAATATACCTACTCTCCTTCCCCAACATCCCACCCTCACCTTAAAAAAGAATAACAAAGGGCAATCTGTTCCAAAAAAAATTTTCGCTCCATACATAGCTGACCATTTCACAAACATGTCCACTGGACACATGTAATCTTGTCTAACTGGCTTAACAACACATTATTGTTGTCCTCACCCCTCTCTCTCAGGAGTTTGAGTGGCCAAATATACCTCCAAATTCAGTATATATGCACAGCTGTTGCTGTAGAAGAAATGGACAGCTATGGACCTTCCTTACATCCATCCTGCACATCCCTAGCTATCTTTTATATTGCTTTACCCTCTTTGTGCCCCCTTTTTCACCACTTTCCTATCACCCCTTTTCTTTTCAAGAAATTAGTGTGGGGTAAGAGGGAGTAAGCAGTAGTAAGTGGGAATATGCCTGTTTGCACGGTGCTAAGCGGTGCCTACACAGATTAAGCACTTTTAAGGCTGTCTGTAAGCATATTTAACTGGAAGTTAGCATTGCTTACCACCAAGCAAACCCACTTACAACTGCTTAAAAGTGCCTTAATCACTCTGTATCCAACAGCCCTTGTTCTGCCCAGCAACAAAATAATCAACCCTTGCAAGTCTTGAACCGAGGACCATGCACACCATATTACCACTAAGCCATCTGAGCTGTACATAAGTCTGATGTTTAATCAAACATATCATGCAGCACAGTCATTCAACAGTAGGGAAAATATGTGTGTGTGTGTGTGTGTGTGTGTGTGTGTGTGTGTGTGTGTGTGTGTGTGTGTGTGTGTGTGTGTGTGTGTATATATATATATATATATATATATATATATATATATATATATAAATATATATATATAAATATATGTACGTATATATGTATGGGTCTACTTCAAAACATTTAAAACCCATAACATCGAATTTCATAACATTGAGACCAGAATATCTAAAACCCAAAACATCTAAAATCCATAACACTGAATTTCATAACATCTAACACTACAAATCACTAGAAAATAACATCCCCTCCACATATAATGACACCAAACTACCAAACACACTTTTTACTATGTTTCTGAAAGGGGACAAGCCCCCTGCACCCCTCATGTGGGGGGCTCTGCCCCCCATACCTCTGTAAATTAAATAAATTAAATATACCAACTCCAAATCGCACTACAGTGGGAAAAAGTTAATTTCCTAACCCCACTGTATCAAGCCCCCCTGCAGAAATGTAGTAAAAAGTGTGTTTAGTAGTTTGGTGTCATTATATGTGAAGGGGATGTTATTTTCTCTCCCATCTCTCCTCCAAATGGGAATGTCCTTCACATGCTCCCACCTAAAACTCGCACACTACTAACTCCACACCTAAATCACCATTTCTTTGCCTACTTTAACTTAATTCAGAGATCGTGCTCAGAACACCTTTTCATAAATATTTTGCATGCATGCCTCTGGTCTACCTTACTCATATTCTCAAACTTTCATTGTTTGTTTTTCTTATCCATTGTACCCATAATATTGTTTTCCTCTGTAATATTGTTAATTTGTCTCTATTCGTATGTATTTGTATGTCTGTTTGGGACTTTTCCCCTCGGGTCTCCACTGAAAAAGGGTAATTCTTACCCAGCTGGACCAATCCGGTTAACAAATGCAAATAAATAAATAACTAAATAAATGTAATAGAATGTAGTAGGGTGTATGTAAAAGAGGTAAATAGGAAGTTCAACAAATATTTCCCGACAACACTTGCTGTACTGATATACTGCTGATCAGATCCTATGGCCATAGCATCTGTGTCTGTCTGCAGTGACACAGAACACAGCTCACTCCCCTGAGACAGTCACATAAGTCACATAAGTCACATAATCATAGATAAGCTATCCAGCTTAAATGTAAACCCCTATGTCACCTTTGGGAAAAACCATGTACCTGTGAACTAGTGGCAGTACACTAAACACCAAAAGTGTGATAAGAGACCTAGTGACACAGGTGGACAGTGGTCTCACCTTTGATAACCACATAGCCAAAACAGTTAGAAAATCCTTCTATGTGGCACACCTCATCAGTAAGAGCTTTTCATCCAGAAAAAAGGAGGTCATTGTCTCTCTGTACTCATCCCTCATTAGAGCCATTATAGAATACAATGCCCCCACAAGACATCTGCAACAACTAGAAAGGCCACAGAAATACCTCACAAAAAGAATCACAGGCCTAAAGCAGCTGACCATCTAGAGAAACTCCAACTATACTCTTTCACATATCGCCTACTCAGAGGCGATCTCTGCCTAACATACAAGGCCATGTCAAAGCAGGAAAAAGTACCTTTCTTATTGGGAATATTTGCTACTTTTCTGTTTAGTAAGAAATCTTTGTAACATAATTGTTGTTTAAGATTACCATAATTTTTATATGCAAGTAAAGAGTTATTGGACATGCTGCAATTAAAGAAATCCCAATCCCTCTGAGCCACATGCTCCAGGGATCTTAACCTTGTCATCATGATGAATAGAACATGCTGGAGGGATAGGTTCCTGACCCAGAGACTCCCCATACCATTACATGTCAGGCAGAGTGCCACAATGGCCCTCTTCAAGAGGAACCTTGACGATTGCATAGGAGATAGGAAATTCACCCTGGGGATCACATCGGTAGCCCTGCTAGACAGGGGATCAGGAAAGTAAATATTTGTGGGAAGCAATAGTAGGCAATATTTATGGCTAGGCTTGTATAGGCACTAGGGCCAATAGCCTAGTACCTACCTATGAACCTATGAACCTATGAGTGGTCCCCAGGGGTGGGTATTGCATTCCCCATCCACTCATCCAGATTTCTGTTGTGGGTGGCCAGTGATGTGCACTGCTGCACATGTATGTGATTTATATTCCATAACACTGACAGTGTCTGGGTTGTGCACATGTCCCACATGCATGTTCTTTGAAGTGTGGAAATGTGCTTGAGGTCTCTGGGGCATGTTGTGTGGACAGGTTGGTATCTTCAGAAGTAGCATGCCTGATCTCATTTGTTGAGACCTGGTTATGTAACTGAGGTAGTGATTGCACCTACATAGACAGTATGATACAGAGATTCATTTGAGTTATTGGTGTCTGTCTATACAGGGCATGTGTATAAGGCATGGTATTCCCTTTATGGGTTACGTTTGCAGACTCTACAGTTGTTGCAGGTGTCCAGTGGGGAATATGGCAAAAGGGCTACTGTACACATTGATTGGGCTACTCAGGGGATGGAACAGGGTTCTATGTCCTTTTACTTACTGCATAACACACACTCCATCAGGAGACGTAACACATCAGAGTATTTTCTGATATCACTGGCACTGTTGTGGTCGATAGGTATGTAGTCCACTGCAATCACACCATGGGTAGTATCTGTGAGGCAATTTGCAGGAGAAGTACCGATATAGTGGTTGCTGCCTATGCAAGTGTGTTTGTGTATGATCCATAGGCGGAGAGTGATCTCTGAGTATTATAAGGGTTGCCTATATTGTTCACCAATCCATACTGTCACATAGTTATTGCACATGGCACTAGACATTTATGGCTGTGGATTGTCTACACCAACCTCTATGGTGTTTGACAACTGTTGGTCTTGTAATGTGGACATTGGGATATATAGGTCCTCAATATAATAATGTAGCAAAACCCACCCCGCAATGGATCCTGTTACACAATCACACCTACACAGGATACTGATGACACACACACACACACACACACACACACACACACACACACACACACACACACACACACACACACACACACACTTGTCAGTACTGAGTTTCGACCCCCTACCTAGTTATGTATAGCTACTACAGTGTCACGCATTTATTGCAGGCACCACAGAGCTTATATGTTGGAGAGTTGTCCAAAGATATCTTTGAAGGTGAGTGACATCAGCAGCAGTGCTAAAGGAGGGGTAGGGGAAGTGTAGTAAGTGTGAATGTCCATAACATCAGATGTAAACAAAAAACACACACACTCTCTCACACAAATACACGCATTTTTACAGTTGCCACGACCAGGATTAGCACTCCTACCTAACTAGTTTGCTTTATTATAGTATTACACAGTAATCGCAAGTGCCACAGAGCTTATATGTTGGAGAGTTGTCCAAAGGTATCTTTGAAGGTGAGTGACATCAGCAGCAGTGCTAAAGGAGGGTTAAGGGAAGTGTAGTAAGTGTGAATGACCCCAAAATCAGGTGTCAACAGAGGCACACGTGCTCTTTTACACAAACACAAACACACACATTTTCAAAATTGCCAGGACCAGGATTAGAACTCCTATCTGACTAATTTATTACACTGTAGTATTACAGAGTTATTGCAAGCACCACAGAGCTTATATATTGGAGAGCTGTCCAAAGGTATCTTTGAAGGTGACTGACATCAGCAGCAGTGCTAAAGGAGGGGTAAGGGAAGTATAGTAAGTGTGAGTGTCCACAAAATCAGGTGTCATCAAAGACACACACACACACACACACACACACACACACACACACACACACACACACACACACACACACACACACACTCACACAAGCACACACATTTCACAGTTGCCAGTATTAGGATTATAACTCCTACCTAACTAGTTTGCTACACTATATTATTACACAGTTATCGCAAGCATCATGGAGCTTACATGTTGGAGAGCTGTCCAAAGGTATCTTTGAAGATGAGTGACATCAGCAGCAGTGGTAAAGGAGGGGTAAGGGAAGTGTAGTAAGTGTGAATATCCATAAAATCAGGTGTCATCAAAGACACACACACACACACACACACACACACACACACACACACACACACACACACACACACACACACACACACACACACACACACTCTCTCTCATACAAATGCACACATTTTCACAGTTGCCAGGATCAGAATTAGAACTCCTATCTTATTAGTTTGATACATTATAGTATTACGCAGTTATCACAAGCGCCTCAGAGCGTATACATTAGAGAGTTGTCCAAAGATATCTTTGAGGGTGAGTGACATCAGCAGCAGTGCTAAAGCAGTGGTTAGGGAAGTGTAGTAAGTGTGAATGATCCCAAACTCAAGTGTCAACAAAGACACACACACTCTCTCACACAAACACACACATTTTCACAGTTGCCAGGATGAGGATTTGAACTCCTACTCAAATAGTTTGCTACACTACAGTATTATGCAGTTATTGCACATGCCACAAAGCTTAAGAGCTGAGGCTTGGCCAAAGGGTTATTTCAAGGTGACTGACATCAACAGGATTACTAAAGTAGGGTAATGGGAGGTGTAGTGAGTGTGAATGGCCTCAAAATCATTCATATCTAAACGCACACAGTTTAACAGTTGCCATATCTACAATTAGAACTCCTGCCTAGCTAGTTTGCTACACTACACTACAGTATTACGCAGTTATCACAAGTGCCACAGAGCTTATATAGCTGAGATTTGGCCAAAGGGTTAGTTCAAGGTGACTGACATCAGCAGGAGTGTGAAAGTAGGGCCATGGGAGATGCAGCAAGTGTGAATGGCCTCATAATCATTCATCTCCTAGCACACACACACACACACACTCACACACACACACACACACACACACACACACACACACACACACACACACACACACAAACACTCACACACAACTTTACATTTGACTGGACTGAGTTTACAAATGCTACATGAATACTTATTTGTACTACAGTGTCACACAGTTATCACAAGCACCACAAACACTATAGGGCTGAGGGCTACCAAAAGGAATGTTTACAGTGATTGACATCGGCACATCATGTAATTATAGGCCAATGGGATGTGTAGTGGGTGGGACAGGCCTCATAATGGAGTTCTCTCTGTCACTGTCTCTCTCTTCCCCGTGTCATTGTGTGTGTGTATGTTTGACATATAGTCTGTTGGCCTTAGATATGTGTGAGTATTCCTATCCAATGTGTGCGTGAAGCATAAATGATGTACAATTTGGTGTGTGTGCACAGATATCTGTAAATGACAGATATGTATAGTCCACTGTGTTGTCAGACATGGCCTTCATTTCTCTAAGTGTAGGAGCATGCCCAGTATGACCTTCTGTATTGAGTGTGTGAATCCATTCCGGGTAGGGTTGTACTCCAGTCCAGGGTTTGGTGTTCTACACCTACAGCTGGCAAACTGCTTCTGCAGGGTAGCTTGAGATAGGTTGACAATATGGAGTCACAATGGGTGAAAGATAGGGGGATACTGAAACTATTGCTGTCTGTGCTGCTTGTGTTACATGGTTAGTGTTAGCAGAGATATTCAGACATATGTACTGTTTTACACTGTGATGTATTATGTCATAAACTAATGACAGATATAATTATTTGCTCACAGTTATTTACCGGGAAATACAAGATGAATGAAATTGAGTCCAGTATTGTGGGCCGTAGCCTACACATTATTGCACAATCCTGCCATTCTGAAGGGGTAGCTACAGACACTTGCTGATGGGTTTGTGTAAATGGTCCAGCACCTTGTTAGTATAGTGACTGTGGATCCCCTTCTTTTACATATATAGACTTAACAGAATGGCCATATCCTGCTGTGGCCATACCTCTCAGCTGTACAGATTCACCCAGGTTACCGAGATGCAGCACTCATATATCTGGTCAGTTCCCCTTCACATTGTGGTTTACAAGCAGGTTTGTAGCCACCCAATAATGGGTTTGCAGGCAGGGGTAGTATGGGCACACATCAGAGTTTCAGACTTCACACACTCCATGACATCCATGTTTCTACACCCCTCTCTGTTATTCTATCCTCTTCCTAACAATATGCGAGCAATATCTGAAAAGTATCCCTATGGTGGGCCTTTCATCCCAGCAGTATTTATGGATTGGTCCACAGTCCTTACAGTAGGATATGGGGGGCATGCTACTGGGATATGTCAACATGGACTTGAATTTGTGTTCTGTTGACTATGTTAGGTTGTTAGTTAGGACCACATGAGATACCATACACTGGCAGCATGGGTGAGGCACAGGCCTTTTACAGAGGATTGTAGGCTATTTGGTAGTGATGCAGGTCATCTGTAGCAGGCCAGTGCATTCTTTCATGCCTACATTCCCAGGCTGTGAGCCAGTGGATTCCCCTGGGGTGACAGGGTAAGTGTGTGAGGTGTTACTGGCAATACTTCCTGCCCATATTGATCCACTGGTCTGGATGCAGGCAAGGTGCTGCTTACAGATAGGGACACACCTGCAAAGGACACCTCTTCAGCATGCTGTATTCCCATACAGAAGTGGGGTCATAATGTACTCATTCCCAGCAGCAAAGATCTGACCTGTATAAACCTGTGGCTGATGGTTTTGTGAGCTGAGTGCATGTGTGATATTGAAGCTACTTGCACCTGACTCACAAATATACCTGGGACATTCCCCTTATGCTGCATTGTACATGGACATAGGCAGTCTCTCATTACTTTATAACTGTGCCTTTTGTGGTCTGCCAGTGATTGGCCAGACTACACCACTATTCCATACTACATGAACAACTAATGTGCTGCTAACCTATATGTAGAATTCCCAAGTTGTGTGCAGTTGGCAGTTACATTATATGTACACTGTCTAGGGTACTTCCACCTGTGTATTGTGTGTATGGGCCCACATTCATGGCATGTCCATCTTTCAGATGGTGACAGATATTGACATCTGATCAGTGAGTATGGACAACTGCTGACATGGGTATTGCTGAGAAGCATTGTGGTTGGCACTGCAGTTGTCAGAACATGGCCCTGTCAACCACAGTACTGCCCATAGGCCACTGAGACACAACCCTCCATGCCTACATGCTGACCACTTCCAGACAATATTGAACACACAACAACCTAACACACATACCCCTGCATATTGTACGCATGCAACAATCTATCCTGTAGATTGGGCCAGCTCGGGCAATCTGTGCTCCGCTGATATTACTCCTCACACTTACATGTTACTGCATTTCTACATAGGATTGTGTGTGTGTGGGGGGCATAACTGATGACTTTAAACATTTGCTATGACTGTACTGGTATTTCAGGTACTCTGTTGGCTTCCATTTCATATTGTATTTTGACCTAATGGACACTGGAGGCATATCAGTAGAGTACAGATCTTAGGTTTTATTGACCTACATTTCAGTTTCAGACTTCTTACCCTTCAGAACTAACATACAACTGCCAGACCTGTTGTAATCTGTCTGTGTAGGTCTGGAGGGGGGCTGTTCACAATTGCTATCATTTGGAGGTCTTAGACCAGCCTTTCTTTATGGTAATCTACACCTGTCCTGCTGGCTGAGGCTGGTGGTGGGTATGTGAGCCTCACTGACATGCATGTGTGTGTCCTATAGACACCCACAGTTATTTGTCCACCACATGTACTGCAGTGGGGTTTGTCACCTCATCTAGTTCTGCCTAGTATGTTAACACCAGTATTTGTTATGGATTTCATGCTGCCCGTATAGGTGTCCACTATCTGCTGCCATCCCATTCGGCCACCCGATTCCCTTGCATGTTTGCATCCATACCATAGATACAACTATCAGAACATACTACTCCATTCGGTAATTGATAGGAAGAGTGACTTACCTTGTGGCAGGTGGGCTGACTATGTCAGATGCACATAGTACACTCCATATACATGGTAAAGCACAGGTAGTGTCATGTTTGGCATCCCTTTTACTGTATGTGTGAGTCAGAGAGAGGTGTCATTCCCTGGGTTCCTTCCATGTCAGTGTATGTGCTATGCGTTGCCTCTTTGCCAAGCCCTGGGCATACTGGGCATGCCTCCTTCTGTCTACAGGGGCAGGCTCAGGTAGTTCCTCCTTCAAGTCACTCTGTGCCTGTGATGGCCTTGGTAATGGTGGTTGGCTGTGTGGTCTTGTCCCATGCTGTTCCTGCTGCAGCTGTTCCCGCAGGATCATATTCTGTAGCATGGCACATACTATGAACATTTGTGTACATATAGCTGGAGAGCACTGCAAGGCTCCTCTGGATATGTCCAGGCAGTGGAACCATGACTTGAGCATCCCAAACACATGCTCTATAATCATTCTGCTTTGTGCATGTGCCTCATTATGGAGTCCTTGTTCAGGTCTGTGTGCAATTCTGAGGCGTGACATCAGCCACAGCTCCAGCGTGTAGCCAGCATCCCCTACTAGGTGGCCATATGGGTGTCCCCACTGGCAAATGACTGGTACAGCTGTGCCATATGCCAGAGTTGTGATAGCTTCCAGGACTGTCAGCACACACATTCAAATTAATGCTCTGGGCATCGTGCATGACCTGGCAGTTGATGGAAGGGAAACCCTTGCGGTTTATGTAGACCCTACCCAGCTCACCAGGTGGTGCTTTGATGTGTATGTGCGTGCAGTCTATAGCACCCACTACCTCAGGGTATTCTGCTATTTGGTGGAAGAGATCAAAGCCTCACGGGTGTTGAGGAAATATATGTGCTCACTGGCATGTGCTGACATGACATCCAGGAACTGGTAGAGTACCCTGGTTGCTGATGCCTGTGAGATCCTCATGTTATCCCCAGTTGAAAGGTACCTGTGACTAGTATTCTTAAGCCTACACATACCTTGGAATCCACTGGGATAGGTTCCCCTGTGTTGGTTCTGTGTGTGAGGTGGGGCCAGCACTACTCAACTATTTGCTGTAGAATCTCCCTGTCCACCTTATAGCACTCCACTATCTCCAACTCATGTAGCCCCTGGTAGGTTACCCTGGGTTTGTATACTCTTCTCCTCCTCCTCACTGTGGGATGGTCATCAGCATTCACATACTCACCACACTCAGCCTCTTGCACATATTGATGTATGAGAGTGACAGCAGCCCCTAACAGTTTGTTAGTTTTGCCAGATAAAATTTCCCCGTCTGTGTATACCGGTGGTGTAGAGTTCTGGGAAAAAACAGACTGAAAGGTGTTTGCATATTTTATAGTAGTGTGCTGGGCTGCTGCCTGTGTAATTGGCTGTTTCTGATACATTTCACCTGCCAGCTATGCTAGTTCTCCTTGATTGCCTTCCTACTGCTGTTTTCCCTTCCTATTGCCTTCCCATTTAAGCCCCAATGTGCGCTGTACATACCCACTGCTCAGATGTGAACAGTGCTGCTATTTCTTGTTTTTTTTTTTTAAACTGGTGCTCTGCACGCACGCCCATTTAAGCAGGGAAAACAGTGCTCAACAATGTGAGACACACCCCCTTACTTAGCTGTGCTTAGCTAAGGGCAAACATGGGGCTACAGAGCTCCATTAAGCTTACAGCATGCATGACACATCCCCTTATGAGGTCATCCACTTCTTATACTTATACAGGGGTGTTGCTACACCTACACGGTTGGGTGCAAGTTAACACTGACAGGAAATCTGTGATTCAATATCAGTCCCCTCATTTACATAAGCCAGACTGCTAATTCATAGTTACCACACTCACACTCAGCCTTCCCCCTTAGCAACCACTATTCCCTGGTATTGTTTTCTTATGCATACCATTGACTATTATGGCAAAATGCTGATTTGGGTATAAAAGCTTATTTCCCCCTCTTTTTTATTTTTGTGGTGATCCCATTTGCCCTATGCTTAAATGGCCAAAAAAAAACATATTTGTTTATAAAATTTCAGCTATTTTTCATGCCAGTGGCCATATATTTGGCTATTGGCATGCCTACTACATATAATACATGCTTTCTTTTGAGCTGTCATGCCTATGTTTTGTAATTTGCAGAAATATATTCGGTTAGTAACTGAATACATTTCTGCAGGTTACACTATTCCTGCGCAGATGCCTGCCTGCTTCCTGGATCACTAATTTACCTCATTTGCATGGTTTTCACCAGCAAATGAGGTAATTAGCATACAGCAATGGTGTCCGTGCAGGAATAGTGTAGCAGCACTTCTGCACATCCCAGGAGCTTGATCCTGGATCGCTCATCGGCCATATTGCGTGCAGCAGCTCTTGCACTATTCCTGCATCCGTGCAGAGCTTGCTGAATCCAGGGGTTAGTGTGTATAAATGATCTTTTTCATTTATCATGTATGGCAATAGTGTTTTCTGTAAAGTGCTGCTTGATATGGCTGTAGTTGATTTTGTCAGGTTTTTAAGTTCCATAGAATAATGTTCCTTTTACTGAGACCAGGATGCTGAAGCTCATGTTATTATTTTGCAGGACCTGCAGTATTACCAGAGTGTGACATTTACAGTATAATGTGATGTGTTTCTGAGCTTGGGTGTGGGGAATCTTTGCAGTGATGGCTCTGAGAATTAATTTTAGCTTCAAAAAGAGAATCATTGTAGATACATGATATAGGACTTGGTACCAACCATTAATGTGGAATATGAAGCATCTAAGGAGAAAGTAAGGGTGCTATGGAATATGCAAGCAATAATACAGAGCAGTGTGGGTGTTACTGGGAAATAACAGACCATACAGGGGTATTGTGGGACCTGATGCCTCAGACAGAAGGTGTACACATGCCTGGAAAGTCTGTTATTTCCCTGTGATGCCTATCCTGGGTGGTATTACTGCACTTAGAAAATGGGCTGTCTGTTAAATTGTTTTGTATTTGTTTTTTGTGTCTATCTGCTTATCTATATCTATCTGTCTTTCTATCTCTGTCTCTATCTATCTATCCAAATGGGTATAGGATACTTTTTTTTTCATGTAAAGTAGTTCCTCTGCCTAACATTTCAAAGTTGATGTATGCTATGTGATAGTTTTTGGTGAACTTATTTTACATCCAAAATATTTATAATGTTAGTATTTAATAATGGTTGGGATGCATTTAGAAAAGGCTGACTCCAGTGGGAAGTCCTGACATGAGCTGCTGCTGCTGGTGATGAAAGATACCAGCCAGTGGAACAAAGTGGACTTGGTGTGGAGAATGCAGTAATAAATGACATAAATGTGGATAGTGAAAGTTTTTTTAGGGACAGACAAATTTCCCCCACAGAGGCCCTCAGAGAAATCAACAACAAGGTCAGAACCAATTTGCTCAGCAGGCGGAGTTCCAAAAACAACTGAGACCATATAGGAGGGGTGGTTCATACAACAGGAGGGGTTGGGGATATTGGAACAGGATATGAATGGTTGTGACACTTTGATGGATAATCAAACTAATAATGTTGCTCTATGACCTGTTTCAATTTGCTACAATAGTGACCATGATTTTAAAGTGTTTAATTTTTCTTCAGTTTCTGTTGATAGAAGCTACTGTGATTTCTTTGCAAATGTTTTCACCTTCATTCCAGGTAGGTCTATGCATGTGGCTAATACTTCAATCGATTTGAAACACTATGTTAGGAAACTTCATTTTGAAATTATGTTTCATAATGTGCATAATGTTACTAACCCTTTAGCAATTCCTAGCACCTTTAATCCTCCATTACATCCCTCACTGGAACTGTTTATTTATTAAATTATGTGAGATTGACATATGAAATATTCATATATATAATTTGCCAGCATTTAGTAATGTTAACCAGTCTGAAAGGGTGATTTTCAAAAGTTTAAAGTCCATCAGAATTATGAAGCCCAATAAAGGGGGAGTGCTTGTAATAATGGCTAGGTGTGATGTAATGGCTAGGTTTTTCACCACTTTCCTATCACCCTTTTTCTTTTCAAGAAATTAGCATGGGGTAAGAGGGAGTAAGCAGTAGTAAGTGGGAATATGCCTGTTTGCATGGTGCTAAGCGATGCCTACACAGATTAAGCACTTTTAAGGCTAACTGTCTGTAAGCATATTTAACTGGAAGTTAGCATTGCTTACCACCAAGCAAACCCACTTACAACTGCTTAAAAGTGCCTTAATCACTCTGTATCCAGCAGCCCTTGTTCTGCCCAGCAACAAAATAATCAACCCTTGCAAGTCTTGAACCGAGGACCATGCACACCATAGCCACAGCAAATTACCACTAAGCCATCTGAGCTGTACATAAGTCTAATGTTTAATCAAACATATCATGCAGCACAGTCATTCAACAGTAGGGAAAATGTGTGTGTGTGTGTGTGTGTGTGTGTGTGTGTGTGTGCGTGTGTGTGTGTGTGTGTGTGTGTGTGTGTGTGTGTGTATATATATATATATATATATATGTATATATATATATATATATATATATATATAAATATATGTACATATATATGTATGGGTCTACTTCAAAACATTTAAAACCCATAACATCGAATTTCATAACATCTAACACTACAAATCACTAGAAAATAACATCCCCTCCACATATAATGACACCAAACTACCAAACACACTTTTTACTATGTTTCTGAAAGGGGACAAGGCCCCTGCACCCCTCATGTGGGGGTCTCTGCTCCCCACACCTCTGTAAATTAAATATACCAACTCCAAGATCGCACTACAGTGAGAAAAAGTTAATTTCCTAACCCCACTGTATCAAGCCCCCCTGCAGAAATATAGTAAAAAGTGTGTTTAGTAGTTTGGTGTCATTATATGTGGAGAGGATGTTATTTTCATGTGATTTGTAGTGTTAGATGTTATGAAATTCAGTGTTATGGATTTTAGATGTTTTGGGTTTTAGATATTCTGGTCTCAATGTTATGAAATTAGATGTTATGGGTTTTAGATATTTTGAAGGGGACTCATATATATATATATATATATATATATATATATATATATATATATATATATATATATATATATATATATATATATATATATAAATATATATATATATATATATATATATATATATATATATATATATATATACACACACACACACACACACATATATATATATATACATATATATATATATATATATATATATATATATATATATATATATATATATATATATGTACATATATATATATATATATATATATATATATATATATATATATATATATGTATATACAAAACTGATGCGGAATAAGGTGAAGTCCCAAGACTGGAAAAACTCCCTTATCAGCCTCAACAAAAGGTTGAGATCCCACATCAAATCCTCTAAAGCTTGCTATAAAAACAGAATTGCAGCAGATAGTAAAGACAACCACAAGGCCTTCTATAGTTATGTAAAGAATCTCCATGGCAAGACCCAGATTTTCTCTGAGCTACTGCACAATGGTACCTCCTATAACGAGCCAACAGATATTGCCAATATACTGGCTGACAGATTTAGTGCTAAAATTACCCCCCCAAAGGACCAATCAAAATACCAATAGATAGCCAGGCACACACTATTACTGCTGCACAGGTTAAACAGCACTGTCCAAAGCCAAGTATACAGCTTCTATGGGACCTGGCAATATCCCTGGCTGGATTCTACATGAACTACAGAGTGAACTGGCACCACACCTGTGTGGCCTGTTCAATCACAGCCTCACCTCAGGCTTTGTCCCTACCAAATGGTGCACTGCTACAGTCATCTCTCTCCACAATAGAGGAGTGACTACACACCCTGGGAATTATCGCCCCATTAGCCTGATGAATCTGTTATGCAAAGCTATGGAATGCATCATCATGGACATAATAAACAAGGATACAGGGAATCTCCAAACTCTGGATCCTACACAGTTTGGTTTTGTGAAGGGTAGATCATGCCTGCTCAATGTGGTCGACTTCTTTGAGTCAGTCACCAGAGCTGTGCATGAAGTCAAGGTAGTTCATACAGTCTACCTTGATCTGGCCAAGGCCTTTGATACCATTGTCCACTCAGGAATCATAGAAAAACACACTAAGCTAGGAATCAACCCCAAAATCACTAGGTGGGTTGCAAACTGGCTCACAGATAGAACACACAGTGTGAAAGTAGCTGATTCCAAGTCAGACTGATGACCAGAGATGAGTGGAGTCCCACAGTGTTCAGCCCTCGGACCTCTCCTGTTTGATATCTACTTCTATGAAGTCCAGGCCAACATGAAGGGACTCTGGCTGACAAAGTTCTCAGATGATTGCAAGTTGGGAGCTATTATTAACTCCCCAAGTGATGTTGACATCCTACCAAAAATACCTCAATGAGACCAACGACTGGTGTCAGAACCATGGCCTTAAGCTCAATATCAAAAAGGTGTCATGATCCCCCTTGGGGAAAAACCCAGTTCCCTTGAATTACCACATTTATGCTAGTGCAGTGAACACAGGAAATGTTATAAGAGATCTGGGAACACAGATTGACAGCAAACTCTCTTTTGACCACCATGTTGCCACTGTCATCAGAAAGTCCTTCTATGTGGCACATCTCATTACTACGGGTTTTGCATCCAGGAAGAAAGAGGTCATTCTCTCCCTACTCTTCCCTCATTAAGCCAATCGAGTACAATGCCACATTTGGCATGTACTTCTCTAGACACCTGCAACAACTGAAGAGGCCACAAAAGTACCTCACAAAGAGGATCCTAGGCCTTAAACACTTTTCCTATATGGACAGACTCAAAAAACTCCAACTATTCTCTGTGTCATATTGCATACTTAGAGGTGATCTGTGCTTGACTTACAAAGCCATGTCTGACCCAGCTCTGTTAGAAATGCTACATCTAAGGAAATCTCAATCCCTCTGCATCACACACTCCAGAAACCTCAATCTCATAACTACAAGCAACAGAACATGCTGGAGGGACAGGTTCATAACCGAGAGGCTGTCCATGCTATGGAAAAGACTTCCCATATATGTCAAGCAGGCCACCTCACTGGCCCTGTTAAAGAGAAATCTTGATGAGTAGATGGGAAATAGATAATTCATCCTGGGGATCACTCCAGTGGGTTTACTCAACAGAGGCACTAAGAACTAAGGTCAGGTGGCACAATGCCAGCGTAATCCTGTGGGCTAGGCTTGTAAAGGCTCCAGGGCCATTTGCCTAGTACACAACTATGAACCTATATAAATATGTATAGATATATTTATGTGTATATATATATATATATATATATATATATATATATATATATATATATACATATATATCCTACAGTTCCTGTTCTTCCCAGAAATAAAATAATCATCCCTGCCAAGTTGCCAAGTCTTGGACCCAGGACTCTCTACATCATAGCCACAGCAAATTACCACTACACCACCTGAGCTGCATAAAGTAAGGGTGGTGGCATGGGACAGGAAAGTGTGGTGACTATGGCTGCTGTGTCTGTACACAGCAGCCATAGCTGGATGTCCAGCAAGGTCCCACACAGTCAGATGGATGGGGGTGCTCATAGGAGGACTGCTAGCCATCATGCCCCTGGCAGAAGAGCCACAGCAGGTGTCACCATACGCATGTTTTGGGTCATTATGGAGACACAGGCACCTATGGAACACTACGATATACATCTGAGAAGGAATATGCAACACTCATGTTTACACATAAAAAGATATATATATATATTTATATATATATATATATATACACATATATATATATACATATACATGCACACACATATATTTATATATATATATATATATATATATATATATATATATATATATATATACACACATATATATACACACATATATATATATATATATATATATATATATATATATATATATATATATATATATATATATATAGAGAGAGAGATATATATATATGTTTATATATATATATATATATATATATATATATATATATATATATATATATATATGTAAAACATGGCCATAACATGTAGTGGAGTCATACCTCAGCATCATAACTCTCAACCTCTTGGTGCAAGGGAATGTAATGTAAGTATTGTAGTTATAAATGTAAAATGTTGCTACAGTAACAGGGTTTGTGTCAACATACATGTTCTGAAAGAAGGCTCTTCTGAAACTGACATGTATGCTATCAGTTACTGACAGACAACATAAAATCATCATAGTGAAGTATCACACAAATCACAGTAATGATCCTGTGGAATACAGCAGAAATATGAGCAATAAACATGGACAGTCTGACACAATCTGGTCAGTCGTGAGGTATACACAGAACTCCTTACTGCAAGAAATGTGGACCAAGACTGACAAAGGGGATGTTTAAAGCCACAAAAATGGGGATATATCACAAATACTGGAGTAGATACGCTCACACAGTTGATGCATGCACACCCTCCTGTCTGTCCTCACACATATTAACTGGAGGAGCAGAGGTTCCAAGCCTACATACTTCCCACTAGTTAGTGACATACATCTTCACAGCATCCCACTGCTTTGTCAGAAATACACAACACATATGGTGGCCAGGCAACAGTATACCTGATGAATATCTGGACATAACATCACACTAGGGTAAATACACTGAGCTGCTAGGTGTGTCACCAAGCACTGTCTAAACTACAAGCGGACTGCCACAACACTAACCCAATTTTCCTATGTGGGAATACACATGTAATTACAAATATAGCAGGCACTACAGGTATGTAACAGCACCGAGTAACACACACCAGTGTGAAAGTGCATACCCACAACCAATCTCAACACAGTCACAGTCACATAGTGGTAAGCCTGATTAATAGTACACTTTATGGACTGTGTGAACAAAACCCATCACCATGTTTGCCACTCACACACTAACCCTACATATACTGGCCCGATTCATAGTGTAGTCTGATGCCTGACTGATATGGGACATGTCTCAGTCTGGCCCTACAAACATATAAGCTGATAGGGTACCAGAAACTG
This sequence comes from Protopterus annectens, assembly GCF_019279795.1. Taxonomy (NCBI): domain Eukaryota; kingdom Metazoa; phylum Chordata; order Ceratodontiformes; family Protopteridae; genus Protopterus; species Protopterus annectens. The sequence goes on along the minus strand of NC_056726.1, from coordinate 118,758,611 downwards.
GAGCAGCACCTGTCAGCTAGAACAGGACCAATAACACTGACATCTACCCCAGTCTGTACACGGGCCAAATAATTGCTACACAATACTGACACTCTGTCAACAATCACCATAAGTACACAGACCTCACTACTGTACAGACGACAACAGAATGTTCAGGTTTTGTCCTGAAATATAAGGCCTCCTATACATAACATGTCTGGCAGTCTGATATATCACTGGCTTGATATCAGGAATTATGTCAGTAAATAATGATATACTGTACATATTCACCTCTTACTGCATGACATATGGACAAAGGGTGACAGACTTGGGGGACAGAGCCACAAACACAGGGCCATTATTGACATATTGCTGTTATAAACTGAAAAATGTGCTGGTGTAACAGGGTTTGTTGTAACCTATCTCTTTTGAGGAAAATGAAGTCAGTAACACACATGGATGTTACCATTTACTGATTGCAATCATCAGGTTATGCTACTGCATTTATAAAGACAGAAAATGTGTGAGTAACACATCAAATCTAAGACTCCTAATTCTGGCCAGTCTGCAGATAGCCCTACAGGTGAGAGTTTTCTCAACCACATAACACTGTTATGTCAGACTTTAAATCACGCAGGACAGCCATATCCACACAAACCCTGTTACTTCAAATGTAGAACAGCAATACTTACATTCTTTCCCCGTGTCTAAGACATCCCCCTCCAATTTGTTGGCCTGTCTCCACAGCGTTTGTTGTAAGAGGTATTTCTAACTACCCTATGTGCTACTGTTTGTCAGACACCCACATGAAGTCCTACTCACAGTGAAGGCTAAGGGCCAACACCCACATGAAGTGCATAGTTACAGGAGTGTGTTTCTATGCAACTGGCTATAGGAATGATACCACAGCTGTTCCACATGCAATTAGAATTGGGGGACTCCAATTTGTGCACAGGCCATCAGCTGATCATGAGCATTAGCTACAAAGGTTAAGCTGCTGCCTATGCAAAACAGATGTAGTTTTCTACATCTATGAGAGAGTGAGAGTGAGAGCGAGAGAGAGGGAGACAGAGAGAGAGAGAGAGAGACAGAGACCGAGAGAGAGAGAGAGAGAGAGAATTAAAGAAAATAAACCAACAAAAAGCAAGACCATCACAACCAGACTACAAAAAGACATCTGTGAGACACAGCCATCTACCTGTGAATTACAGCAACTGAAACAGGCAAAGAAAAAAATGCATGTGAAACAAGTAATCATGTACTTGAGGCCTGTTACAACAAAATCTGCAAATTTGCAACCAATTCTAAGAACTCTTCCCATCACTGTCACTCCCTACACTCCTTAAACTGGCTAGAACTCCACAACCACCTAAAGTACCTACAACTTACAACAGTCCACAAACTCATCTTTAAACCAGCAGAATGCCCCTCTCTTGCTAAATCTCTAACACCCTACACACCTACCCGTACCCTGAGATCCACAGGCCAAAACCTCCTGCATGTACACAAACCCATCCACCCAACTGGTAAACTACTACTATTCCACACTATAGCCAAACTATGGAACAATCTCCCCACACCACTATGTAATATACCTAACCACAACAATTTCAAATCCATGCTTCTCTCCCATCTCTCCTCCAAATGGGAATGTCCTCCACATGCTCCCACCTAAAACTCGCACATTACTAACTCCACACTTAAATCATCATTTCTTTGCCTACTTTAAACTAAATTCAGAGATCTTGCTCAGAACACCTTTTCATAAATATTTTGCATGCATGCCTCTGGCCTACCTTACTCATATTCTCAAACTTTCATTGTTTGCTTTTCTTATCCATTGTACCCATAATATTGTTTTCCTCTGTAATATTGTTAGTTTGTCTCTATTCATATGTATTTGTATGTCTGTTTGGGGCTTTTCCCCTCGGGTCTCCACTGAAAAAGGTTAATTCTTACCCAGCTGGACCAACCCGGTTAATAAATGCAAATAAATAAATAAATAAATAAATGTAATAGAATGTAGTAGGGTGTATGTAAAAGAGGTAAATAGGAATTTCAACAAATATTTCCTGATAACACTTGCTGTACTGATATACTGCTGATCAGAACCTATGGCCATAGCATCTGTGTCTGTCTGCAGTGACACAGAACACAGCTCACTCCCCTGAGACAGTCACATATGACTACTGTAGTGTGGTTTAAACAATACTGACTGTGACACTCTTATGCCAGCTAATGGTATGTTGCATATATCCACGTTAACTGCGAGTACTAGTATGATATACATGTTATATATATATATATATATATATATATATATATATATATATATATATATAGATAGTGTGTGTGTGTGTGTGTGTGTGTGTGTGTGTGTGTGTGTGTGTGTGTGTGTGTGTGTGTGTGTGTGTGTGTGTGTGTGTATATATATATATATATATCTATCTATATATATATATATATATATATATATATATATATATATATATATATATATATATATGTGTGTGTGTGTGTGTGTGTGTGTGTGTATATATATATATATATATATTATATATATACATACATACATATATATATATATATACATATATATATATATATATATATATATATATATATATATACACACACACATATATATAGTGACTCATAATTGGAATGGTTCACTTGTAAAACCATGCATATGAACTCATGTATTGCACCTGAAGGCAGGCCACCTGTGAGGGCGGAAGACATTGTATCAGCATGATGTTTCAGTCAGGTATGATACCTCATGCTGCCATATTTCAGTACACTCACTGTGGCCTATTTGTCTATAATATCACATCCATGGGCATTGTTAAGGCACACAGACCACTTCGGACCAAGTATAGATTGCAAACATATGGATATGCCAGACTCATCTGTACAGAGGACTGTACAATGGTTTAACATAGTGCATGTGAGGCAGATGTTGTTACCACACAATACAAAGTAATGGCAGTGGGAGGTAGTCACCAGCCATGTATGGTATACACATCAAAATGGTATAAGCCATGCAAGATATGATCCTCACACATACACAGTTGCCAGCATAAGGATTAGAACTCCTGCCTATCTAGGGATGTTAACTATAGTGTTACGCAGTTACCGTACATGCTACAGCCCTTACTGAACTTTCACATGGCCAAAGCCACTGATAACTGCACAAATTTGGTAAACTACTACAGGTGGCAGACAGTCTGCCTTCTGTTCCACCCATACATCATGCTAGTTCTACCTGTCTTGGACTTCAACTAGCATTATAGCTTGGCACTTCACCAGGTTATTGTATCAAGATGTTTGGCATACCTGGGAGCTGTCAGCACTAGTTGTTTATCACAGAAGTAGCCCCAGTACTTGGAAGTTATGTCCACCCATCCTTGTATGTTTGTAGGGCAGTTATCTGTGCTTTCACCCATTAACTTGGAGCACTTGTCCATTCTGAGGCACTGTTGCAACTGCCTCATGTACACAGACAACCCTCCCCTCTAAACTCCAAACAGGCAGACCTGTGAGGGTTACCCATATATCACCCAATGTGGACATACACACCCTCCAGCAAAGACTGGAGTAGCAGGTCATGATGATATAATCAACATCTGTACCACACCATGTGGAACATGTAGCTCACCATGACACCCACTTTGACCGCCATGACATACAGTGAAAAGCCACACACCCACCTTTCCAGAGGCACTCAATGGACATTTACCAAAACAGCACAGACCAGCAAGACAGACACCCACTCAGACACTGCAACATGCCACATGCCAATGGATACATATTTAACCTACACAGTGTGCCCCTCAACCTAAGTAAGCTTCTAAGGCTAACCACCTTGCACAATACAGTGATCATGGGCAACTCAATACTGAGGCACACACATATCCCACTCACTAAGTTGAATATGGAGCAGGTAACAGCCAAATATATATCACATGCCAGCATCCAACACATGACACAGCCAGCCATGGCACTGACAACAACTACAAGTATCCCTGTGTATCCATGTGGGTGTGAATTACGTTGGACACACCTCCCTGGACTACATGACAAGAGACATGGTTGAACTCTCTGATTATGTGGTCCAGGCATGTGTAACAGTAGCCCTGAGCAGTGTACCACTGTCAGTCAGAATGATGCTGTGGTACTATCAACAGATTGACTGCAACACTGGCTTACGTATTATGTGTCATTCTCAGGGGATCCAGTCACTCTCTGTTTGGGATGACATGACTGACAAAACCTAATGATCTACCACAGATGTCTTACATCCATCACTGCTGGATTTCCAGGTACTGGCTAAGTGTCTTGCCACCCCTATGATGCCTTATTAGGCAGTATTCCTGATGTTATTCCTGCAGTCATTCAGAGCAGTCGGAGTGGAGGACACATGTCTGCTGTAATGGAGAGGTGGTTCACAGCAGCAGACAGCAGACCTGCAGTATCAGGCTATGATGCATTCCACATTTGTCAGGCCCCAAACATGGACTACACCACACCTCCACAGGTGGTGTTGTCTCCATATTCATTATCGGTAGGAACACCTCCAGACTAGTATTCCATCATAAGGCATTGGAGATACTTCTGGTAAAACTGCTTTGGGGTACTACTGCAATCCAGAACATAGCCTGCTATGGGTCCACATCTAGGTCCCTAGACTGTCAATGCACATTCCTCAAAACCCTGCCATTTATGATGGTCCAGCAGAAAACTGACATAGTATGAGTCTTCACTTACCCTTCCATCACTTGGGGAAAGTGGCCAAGCACCAGTACAGTGGCCCAACACTTCTGGGAGTCATCTTTTCCATTGCCCTGGACCAGCTCATACTGACTCCCAGTAGATGATGCAACAACCTTGACCTATGTTGACTACTTAAACATGGAACTGTTGCACATCCACAGATGTCAATCCCTGCATGATGAGATCCACACAGGCTGTAATCAACATTGAACCCAACATGTCAGCCACCCCCCCCCAACAAAGGTAACCCCCTTGAAAAAACTCTCCAAAGCTGGCTTTGCAGCCATGAAAACAGGGGTGGATGTCTTCACTGCACCCAAGGCAATGGGTAATGTCTGCATGCCTGTAGAATCATACACATATGCACTGTACAAACAGATACATGAATGCATGGTACTAGCCAGAGCCAGCTGAACCCAGACATTGTCCTCCAAACACTGGGAGACAATATGATGGCCCCCCTGCCATTACTAAAGTGTACATCAGGAGGAGGACACTGTTGCAGAGAAAGGTGGTGTCTCATGACTGTTGAACTCCCTTGTTAGCCTCATGCACAACTTTTGATCCCGCATGGAATCCCTTACAGGCATCTATGATAGCAGAGATGCAGCAGACAATGACAACAGTCACAGCAGCCTTTGATAGTTACATCACCAACCTCCACAGCAATAAACACAAGTGCTGCAAGTTACTGCACAATGCTAATACCTATCCTGATACAGCAGATATTGGCCACAGTCTTGGCAACACATTTAGTGCCAGCTTTACCCCTCTCTCCCCCTACAAGTGAAGTGCTGAGTGAATGTGTTCTCACATGCTGTATCCTATTTCCGTTCTAGGCATCTGTGTGTCACCAGGATGTGGCCCTGCAGCATGACTATGGGGTATGGCAGTGTGGACACATCCACCATGTCATAGGCAGGGTACAGTATGTGCATGGAAATACCCACAGATTATAGGGCTGAGGGTTGTACATAGGCATATGTTGATTTACATCTGTTGTAGAATGGAGAATGGAATGTGTTGTGGTTTGGACACACCTCCAATTGCTAATAACCACAGCCACAGGAGATATTCATCAAACAAACACACTGGGATTACTATTTGCACACACACACACACACACACACACACACACACACACACACACACACACACACACACACACACACACACACACACACACACACACACACACAAACACACACACACAATTGCCAGTACTGAGATCCATAGGTTCATTGCTTCATAGGTGTGTAGTAGGTGAATGGGCCTGAAGGCTGTACAAGGCTAGCTCAAGGAATACCTTGGCATCAGGCCACATGAAAATAGTCCCTAGTGTGGTTTGGAAGTATAGTCACTGGAGTGTACTGTATGAACTACAAAATGAACTGGCACCTCAACTATGTGTCATGTCTAATCATAGTCTCACCTCAGGCTTCGTGCCCACAGAGTGGTGCACAGCTACAGTCATCCCGCTCCACAAGGGGGGATCCACTTTAGATCCCAGGAACTACTGTCCCATCAGTCTGATGAGCCTGATCTGCAAGGCCCTGGAATGTATTATCATGGAACTTATAAAGAAAGACACTGGCAGCCTTCAAACACTGGACCCCACCCAGTTTGGGTTCATGAAGGGCTAATCTTGCCTCCTGAACCTGATCGACTTCTTCAAATCAGTCTCCAAAGCCGTGGACGAGGGTAAGGTGGTTCACACAGCCTACTTGGACCTCGACAAAGCTTTCAACACTACCCCCCACTCTGGAATCATAGATAAACGTACTAAGCTGGGCATTAATCCCTACATCACTCAATGGGTTGCAAACTGGCTTACTGACAGAATGCACACTGTAAAAGTAGCCGACTCCAAATCCAGCTCCAGACAAGTGACAAGTGGTGTACTGCAGGGTTCTGTCCTGGGACCACTCTTGTTTGGCATCTACTTCTCTGAAGTACAGGCCAACACTAAGGGACTCTGGCTTACAAAGTTTACAGATGATTGCAAGCTGGGAGCCATTACTGAATCCCCAAATGATGTGGATATACTACAAAAGGGCCTTACCGAAACAGATGGCTGGTGCCAGAGCCATGGGCTCAAAGTAAATGCCAAAAAATGTATAGTTGTCCCCTTTGGGAAAAACCATGTACCTGTGAACTATCACATAGGTGGCAGTACACTAAACACCAAAAGTGTGATAAGAGACCTAGTGACACAGGTGGACAGTGGTCTCACCTTTGATAACCACATATTCACAACAGTTAGAAAATCCTTCTATGTGACACACCTCATCACTAAGAGCTTTTCATCCAGAAAAAAGGAGGTCATTGTCTCTCTGTACTCATCCCTCATTAGACCCATTATAGAATACAATGCCCCCATTTGCTATGTACCTCACAAGACATCTGCAACAACTAGAAAGGCTGCAGAAATACCTCACAAAAAGAATCACAGGCCTAAAGCAGCTGACCATCTAAAGAAACTCCAGCTATACTCTTTCACATATCGCCTACTCAGAGGCGATCTGTGCCTAACATACAAGGCAATGTCAAACAGGAAAAAGTACCTTTCTTATTGGGAATATTTGTTACTTTTCTGTTTAGTAAGAAATCTTTGTAACATAATTGTTGTTTAAGATTAACACAATTTTTATGTAAAAAGTTATTGGACATGCTGCAATTAAAGAAGAAACCAATCCCTCTGAGCCACATGCTCCAGGGATCTTAACCTTGTCATCACGATGAATAGAACATGCTGGAGGGATAGGTTCCTGACCCAGGGACTCCCCATACCATTACATGTCAGGCAGAGTGCCACAATGGCCCTCTTAAAGAGGAACCTTGACGATTGCATAGGAGATAGGAAATTCACCCTGGGGATCAGGAAAGTAAATATTTGTGAGAAGCAATAGTAGGCAATATTTATGGCTAGGCTTGTATAGGCACTAGGGCCAATAGCCTAGTACCTACCTATGAACCTATGAAACTATGAGTGGTCCCCAGGGGTGGGTATTGCATTCCCCATCCACTCATCCAGATTTCTGTTGTGGGTGGCCAGTGATGTGCACTGCTGCACATGTATGTGATTTATATTCCATAGCACTGACAGTGTCTGGGTTGTGCACATGTCTCACATGCATGTTCTTTGAAGTGTGGAAATGTGCTTGAGGTCTCTGGGGCATGTTGTGTGGACAGATTGGTATCTTCAGAAGTAGCATGCCTGACCTCGTTTGTTGAGACCTGGTTATGTAACTGAGGTAGTGATTACACCTACATAGACAGTATGATACAGAGATTCATTGGAGTTATTGGTGTCTGTCTATACGGGGCATGTGTATAAGGCATGGTATTCCCTTTATGGGTTACGTTTGCAGACTCTACAGTTGTTGCAGGTGTCCAGTGGGCAATATGGCAAAAGGGCTACTGTACACATTGATTGGGCTACTGAGGGGATGGAACAGGGTTCTATGTCCTTTTACTTACTGCATAACACACACTCCATCAGGAGACGTAACACATCAGTGTATTTTCTGATATCACTGGCACTGTTGTGGTCGATAGGTATATAGTCCACTGCAATCAAACCATGGGTAGTATCTGTGAGGCAATTTGCAGGAGAAGTACCGATATAGTGGTTGCTGCCTAGGCAAGTGTGTTTGTGTATGATCCATGGGTGGAGAGTGATCTCTGAGTATTATAAGGGTTGCCTATACTGTTCACCAATCCATACTGTCACATAGTTATTGCACATGGCACTAGACATTTATGGCTGTGGATTGTCTAGACCAACCTCTATGGTGTTTGACAACTGTTGGTCTTGTAATGTGGACATTGGGATATATAGGTCCTCAATATAATAATGTAGCAAAACCCACCCCGCAATGGATCCTGTTACACAATCACACCTACATAGGATACTGATGACACACACACACACACACACACACACACACACACACACACACACACACACCACCACCCCCTCCACACACACACTTGTCAGTACTGAGTTTTGACCCCCTACCTAGTTATGTATTGCTACTACAGTGTCAGGCATTTATTGCAGGCACCACAGAGCTTATATGTTGGAGATTTATCCAAAGATATCTTTGAAGGTGAGTGACATCAGCAGCAGTGCTAAAGGAGGGGTAAGGGAAGTGTAGTAAGTGTGAATGTCCACAACATCAGATGTAAACAAAAAACACACACTCTCTAACACAAATACACGCATTTTTACAGTTGCCACAACCAGGATTAGCACTCCTACCTAACTAGTTTGCTATATTATAGTATTACACAGTTATCACAAGTGCCACAGAGCTTATATGTTGGAGAGTTGTCCAAAGGTATCTTTGAAGGTGAGTGACATCAGCAGCAGTGCTAAAGGAGGGTTAAGGGAAGTGTAGTAAGTGTGAATGACCCCAAAATCCAGTGTCAACGAAGGCACACGTGCTCTTTTACACAGACACACACATTTTCAAAATTGCTAAGACCAGGATTAGAACTCCTATCTGACTAATTTGTTACACTGTAGTATTACACAGTTATCGCAAGCACCACAGAGCTTATATATTGGAAAGCTGTCCAAAGGTATCTTTGAAGGTGAGTGACATCAGCAGCAGTGCTAAAGGAGGGGTAAGGGAAGTATAGTAAGTGTGAGTGTCCACAAAATCAGGTGTCATCAAAGACACACACACACATACACACACACACACACACACACACACACACACACACACACACACACACACACACACACACACTCTCACACAAGCACACACATTTTCACAGTTGCCAGTATTAGGATTATAACTCCTACCTAACTAGTTTTAGCAGCAGTGCTAAAGGAGGGTTAAGGGAAGTGTAGTAAGTGTGAATGACCCCCAAATCAGGTGTCAACAAAGGCACACGTGCACTTTTACACAAACACACACATTTTCAAAATTGCCAGGACCAGGTTTAGAACTCCTATCTGACTAATTTATTACACTGTAGTAGTACACAGTTATTGCAAGCACCACAGAGCTTATATATTGGAGAGCTGTCCAAAGGTATCTTTGAAGGTGAGTGACATCAGCAGCAGTGCTAAAGGAGGGGTAAGGGAAGTATAGTAAGTGTGAGTGTCCACAAAATCAGGTGTCATCAAAGACACACACACACACACACACACACACACACACACACACACACACACACACACACACACACACACACACACACACACACACACACACACACACACACACAAGCACACACATTTCACAGTTGCCAGTATTAGGATTATAACTCCTACCTAACTAGTTTGCTACACTATATTATTACACAGTTATCACAAGCATCATGGAGCTGACATGTTGGAGAGCTGTCCAAAGGTATCTTTGAAGGTGAGTGACATCAGCAGCAGTGCTAAAGGAGGCGTAAGGGAAGTGTAGTAAGTATGAATATCCATAAAATCAGGTGTCATCAAAGACACACACACACACACACACACACACACACACACACACACACACACACACACACACACACACACACACACACACACACTCTCTCATACAAACACACATTTTCACAGTTGCCAGGATCAGAATTAGAACTCCTACCTTACTAGTTTGATACACTATAGTATTACGCAGTTATCACAAGCACCTCAGAGCGTATAAATTAGAGAGTTGTCCAAAGATATCATTGAGGGTGAGTGACATCAGCAGCAGTGCTAAAGCAGTGGTAAGGGAAGTGTATTAAGTGTGAATGACCTCAAACTCAAGTGTCAACAAAGACACACACACTCTCACACAAACACACACATTTTCACAGTTGCCAGGATGAGGATTTGAACTCCTACTCAAATAGTTTGCTACACTACAGCATTATGCAGTTATTGCACATGCCACAAAGCTTAAGAGCTGAGGCTTGGCCAAAGGGTTATTTCAAGGTGACTGACATCAGCAGGATTGCTAAAGTAGGGTAATGGGAGGTGTAGTGAGTGTGAATGGCCTCAAAATCATTCATCTCTAATGCACACAGTTTAACAGTTGCCATATCTGCAATTAGAACTCCTGCCTAGCTAGTTTGCTACACTACACTACAGTATTACGCAGTTATCACAAGTGCCACAGAGCTTATAGGGCTGAGATTTGGCCAAAGGGTTAGTTCAAGGTGACTGATATCAGCAGGAGTGTGAAAGTAGGGCCATGGGAGATGCAGCGAGTGTGAATGGCCTCAAAATCATTTATCTCCAAGCACACACACACACACACACACACACACACACACACACACACACACACACACACACACACACACACACACACACACACACAGTTTCCCTGTCTGGGATTAGAACTCTTACCTAACTAGTTTGCTACACTATAGTATTATGCAGTTATCGCAAGTACCACAGAGCTTATAATGCTGAGAATTACCCAAAGGGTTATTTCAAGATGACTGATATCAGCAGGTGTGCTAAAGTACGACAATGGGAGGTGTAGTGTGTGTGAATGGCCCATAAATCATTCCTCTGGAAAAACACACACACACACACACACACACACACACACACACACACACACACACACACACACACACACAACTTTACATTTGACAGGACTGAGTTTACAAATGCTACATGAATACTTATTTGTACTACAGTGTTACACAGTTATCACAAGCACCACAAACACTATAGGGCCGAGGGCTACCAAAAGGAATGTTTACAGTGATTGACATTGGCACATCATGTGATATAGGCCAATGGGATGTGTAGTGGGCGGGACAGGCCTCATAATGGAGTTCTCTCTGTCACTGTCTCTCTCTTCCCCGTGTCATTGTGTGTGTGTATGTTTGACATATAGTCTGTTGGCCTTAGATATGTGTGAGTATTCCTATCCAATGTGTGTGTGAAGCATAAATGATGTACAATTTGGTGTGTGTGCACAGATATCTGTAAATGACAGATATGTATAGTCCACTGTGTTGTCAGACATGGCCTTCATTTCTCTAAGTGTAGGAGCATGCCCAGTATGACCTTCTGTATTGAGTGTGTGAATCCATTCTGGGTAGGGTTGTACTCCAGTCCAGGGTTTGGTGTTCTACACCTACAGCTGACAAACTGCTTCTGCAGGGTATCTCTAGATAGGTTGACAATATGGAGTCACAATGGGCGAAAGATAGGGGGATACTGAAACTATTGCTGTCTGTGCTGCTTGTGTTACATGGTTAGTGTTAGCAGAGATATTCAGACATATGTACTGTTTTACACTGTGATGTATTATGTCATAAACTAATGACAGATATAATTATTTGCTCACAGTTATTTACCGGGAAATACAAGATGAATGAAACTGAGTCCAGTATTGTGGGCCGTAGCCTACACATTCTTGCACAATCCTGCCATTCTGAAGGGGTAGCTACAGACACTTGCTGATGGGTCTGTGTAAATGGTCAAGCACCTTGGTAGTATAGTGATTGAGGATCCCCTTCTTTTACATATATCGACTTAACAGAATGGCCATATCCTGCTGTGGCCATACCTCTCAGCTGTACAGATTCACCCAGGTTACCGAGATGCAGGGCTCATATCTGGTCAGTTCCCCTTCACATTGTGGTTTACGAGCAGGTTTGTAGCCACCCAATAATGTGTTTGCAGGCAGCGGTAGTATGGGCACACATCAGAGTTTCAGACTTCACACACTCCATGACATCCATGTTTCTACACCCCTCTCTGTTATTCTATCCTCTTCCTAACAATATGCGAGCAATATCTGAAAAGTATCTCTATGGTGGGCCTTTCATCCCAGCAGTATTTATGATATTAAGGTCCACAGTCCTTACAGTAGGACATGGGGGTATGCTACTGGGATATGTCAACATGGCCTTGGATTTGTGTTCTGTTGACTGTGTTAGGTTGTTAGTTAGGACCACATGAGATACCATACACTGGCAGCACGGGTGAGGCACTGGCCTTTTACAGAGGACTGTAGGCTATTTGGTAGTGATGCAGGTCATCTGTAGCAGGCCAGTGCATTTTGGCATGCCTACATTCCCAGGCTGTGAGCCAGTGGATTCCCCTGGGGTGACAGGGTAAGTGTGTGAGGTGTTACTGGCAATACTTCCTGCCCATATTGATCCACTGGTCTGGATGCAGGCAAGGTGCTGCTTACAGCTAGGGACACACCTGCAAAGGACACCTCTTCAGCATGCTGTATTCCCATACAGAAGTGGGGTCATAATGTACTCATTCCCAGCAGCAAGGATATGACGTGTATAAACCTGTGGCTGATAGTTTTGTGAGCTGAGTGCATGTGTGATATTGAAGCTACTTGCACCTGACTCACAAATATACCTGGGACATTCCCCTTATGCTGCATTGTACATGGACATAGGCAGTCTCTCATTACTTTATAACTGTGCCTTTTGTGGTCTGCCAGTGATTGGCCAGACTACACCACTATTCCATACTACATGAACAACTAATGTGCTGCTAACCTGTATGTAGAATTCCAAAGTTGTGTGCAGCTGGCAGTTACATTATATGTACACTGTCTAGGGTACTTCCACCTGTGTATTGTGTGTATGGGCCCACATTCATGGCATGTCCATCTTTCAGAAGGTGACAGATATTGACATCTGATCATTGAGTATGGACAACTGCTGACATGGGTATTGCTGAGAAGCATTGTGGTTGGCACTGCAGTTGTCAGAACATGGCCCTGTCAACCACAGTACTGCCCAGAGGCCACTGAGACACAACCCTCCATGCCTACATGCTGACCACTTCCAGACAATATTGAACACACAACAACCTAACACACAGACCCCTGCATATTGTACACATGCAACAATCTATCCTGTAGATTGGGCCAGCTCGGGCAATCTGTGCTCCACTGATATTACTCCTCACACTTACATGTTACTGCATTTCTACATAGGATTGTGTGTGGGGGGACATAACTGATGACTTTAAACATTTGCTATGACTGTACTGGTATTTCAGGTACTCTGTTGGCTTCCATTTCATATTGTATTTTGACCTAATGGACACTGGAGGCATATCAGTAGAGTACAGATCTTAGGTTTTATTGACCTACATTTCAGTTTCAGACTTCTTACCCTTCAGAACTAGCATACAACTGCCAGACCTGTTGTAATCTGTCTGTGTAGGTCTGGAGGGGGGCTGTTCACAATTGCTATCATTTGGAGGTCTTAGCCCAGCCTTTCTTTATGGTAATCTACACCTGTCCTGCTGGCTAAGGCTGGTGGTGGGTATGTGAGCCTCACTGACATGCATGTGTGTGTCCTATAGACACCCACAGTTATTTGTCCACCACATGTACTGCAGTGGGGTTTGTCACCTCATCTAGTTCTGCCTAGTATGTTAACACCAGTATTTGTTATGGATTTCATGCTGCCCATATATGTGTCCACTATCTGCTGCCATCCCATTCGGCCACCTGATTCCCTTGCATGTTTGCATCCATACCATAGATACAACTATCAGAACATACTACTCCATTCGGTAATTGATAGGAAGAGTGACTTACCTTGTGGCTGGGCCAGTATTGAGGACGGTGCTGGAGGGCTGACTATGTCAGATGCACATAGTACACTCCATATACATGGTAAAGCACAGGTAGTGTCATGTTTGGCATCCCTTTTACTGTATGTGTGAGTCAGAGAGAGGTGTCATTCTCTGGGTTCCTTCCATGTCAGTGTATGTGCTATGCGTTGCCTCTTTGCCAAGCCCTGGGCATACTGGGAATGCCTCCTTCTGTCTACAGGGGCAGGCTCAGGTAGTTCCTCCTCCAAGTCACTCTGTGCCTGTGATGGCCTTGGCAATGGTGGGTGGCTGTGTGGCCTTGTCCCGTGCTGTTCCTGCTGCAGCTGTTCCCGCAGGATCATATTCTGTAGCATGGAACATACTATGAACATTTGTGTACATATAGCTGGAGAGCACTGCAAGGCTCCTCTGGATATGTCCAGGCAGTGGAACCATGACTTGAGCATCCCAAACACATGCTCTATAATGATTCTGCTTTGTGCATGTGCCTCATTATGGAGTTCTTGTTCAGGTCTGTGTGCAATTCTGAGGCGTGACATCAGCCACGGCTCCAGCGTGTAGCCAGCATCCCCTACTAGGTGGCCATATGGGTGTCCCCACTGGCAAATGACTGGTACAGCTGTGCCATATGCCAGAGTTGTGATAGCTTCGAGGACTGTCAGCACACACATTCAAATTAATGCTCTGGGCATCATGCATGACCTGGCAGTTGATGGAAGGGAAACCCTTGCGGTTTATGTAGACCCTACCCAGCTCACCAGGTGGTGCTTTGATGTGTATGTGCATGCAGTCTATAGCACCCACTACCTCAGGGTATTCTGCTATTTGGTGGAAGAGATGCATATTGCTGGTCAACGCCTCATGGGTGTTGAGGAAATATATGTGCTCACTGGCATGTGCTGACATGACATCCAGGAACTGGTAGAGTACCCTGGTTGCTGATGCCTGTGAGATCCTCATGTTATCCCCAGTTGAAAGGTACCTGTGACTAGTATTCTTAAGCCTACACATACCTTGGTATCCACTGGGATAGGTTCCCCTATGTTGGTTCTGTGTGTGAGGTGGGGCCAGCACTACTCAACTATTTGCTGTAGAATCTCCCTGTCCACCCTATAGCATTCCACTATCTCCAACTCATGTAGCCCCTGGTAGGTTACTCTGGGTTTGTATACTCTTCTCCTCCTCCTCACTGTGGGATTGTCATCAGCATTCACATACTCACCACTCTCAGCCTCTTGCACATATTGATGTATGAGAGTGACAGCAGCCCCTAACAGTTTGTTAGTTTTGCCAGATAAAATTTCCCCGTCTGTGTATACTGGTGGTGTAGAGTTTTGGGAAAAAACGGACTGAAAGGTGTTTGCATAGTTTATAGTAGTGTGCTGGGCTGGGCTGCTGCCTGTGTAATTGGCTGTTTCTGATACATTTCACCTGCCAGCTATGCTAGTTCTCCTTGATTGCCTTCCTACTGCTGTTTTCCCTTCCTATTGCCTTCCCATTTAAGCCCCAATGTGCGCTGTACATACCCACTGCTCAGATGTGAACAGTGCTGCTATTTCTTGTTTTTTTTTTTTTTAAATCTGGTGCTCTGCACGCACGCCCATTTAAGCAGGGAAAACAGTGCTCAACAATGTGAGACACACCCCCTTACTTAGCTGTGCTTAGCTAAGGGCAAACACGGGGCTACAGAGCTCCATTAAGCTTACAGCATGCATGACACATCCCCTTATGAGGTCATCCACCTCATACTTATACAGGGGTGTTGCTGCACCTACACGGTTGGGTGCAAGTTAACACTGACAGGAAATCTGTGATTCAGTATCAGTCCCCTCATTTACATAAGCCAGACTGCTAATTCATAGTTACCACACTCACACTCAGCCTTCCCCCTTAGCAACCACTATTCCCTGGTAATATTTTCTTATGCATACCATTGACTATTACGGCAAAATGCTGATTTGGGTATAAAAGCTTATTTCCCCCCTTTTTTAATTTTTGTGGTGATCCCATTTGCCCTATGCTTAAATGGCCAAAAAAAAAAACATATTTGTTTATAAAATTTCAGCTATTTTTCATGCCAGTGGCCATATATTTGGCTATTGGCATGCCTACTACATAGAATACATGCTTTCTTTTGAGCTGTCATGCCTATGTTTTGTAATTTGCAGAAATATATTTGGTTAGTAACTGAATACATTTCTGCAGGTTACACTATTCCTGCGCAGATGCCTGCCTGCTTCCTGGATCACTAATTTACCTCATTTGCATGGTTTTCACCAGCAAATGAGGTAATTAGCATACAGCAATGGTGTCCATGCAGGAATAGTGTAGGAGCACTTCTGCACATCCCGGGAGCTTGATCCTGGATCGCTCATCGGCCATATTGCGTGCAGCAGCTCTTGCACTATTCCTGCACTCCGTGCAGAGCTTGCTGAATCCAGGGGTTAGTGTGTCTAAATGATCTTTTTCATTTATCATGTATGACAATAGTGTTTTCTGTAAAGTGCTGCTTGATATGGCTGTAGTTGATTTTGTCAGGTTTTTAAGTTCCATAGAATAATGTTCATTTTACTGAGACCAGGATGCTGAAGCTCATGTTATTATTTTGCAGGACCTGCAGTATTACCAGAGTGTGACATTTACAGTATAATGTGATGTGTTTCTGTGCTTGGGTGTGGGGAATCTTTGCAGTGATGGCTCTGAGAATTAATTTTAGCTTCAAAAAGAGAATCATTGTAGATACATGATATAGGACTTGGTACCAACCATTAATGTGGAATATGAAGCATCTAAGGAGAAAGTAAGGGTGCTATGGAATATGCAAGCAATAATACCCTGCAGTGTGGGTGTTACTGGGAAATAACAGACCATCCAGGGGTATTGCGGGACCTGATGCCTCAGACAGAAGGTGTACACGTGCCTGGAAAGTCTGTTATTTCCCTGTTATGCCTATTCTGGATGGTATTATTGCACTTAGAAAATGGGCTGTCTGTTAAATTGTTTTGTATTTGTTTTTTGTGTCTATCTGCCTATCTGTATCTATCTGTCTTTCTATCTCTCTCTCTCTCTATCTGTCTATCTAAATGGGTATATGGATACTTTTATTTTTTATGTAAAGTAGTTCCTCTGCCTAACATTTCAAAGTTGATGTATGCTATGTGATAGTTTTTGGTGAACTTATTTTACATCCAAAATATATATAATGTTAGCATTTAATAATGATTGGGATGCATTCAGAAAAGGCTGACTCCAGTGGGAAGTCCTGACATGAGCTGCTGCTGGTGATGACAGATACCAGCCAGTGGAACAAAGTGGACTTGGTGTGGAGAATGCAGTAATAAATGACATAAATGTGGATGGTGAAAGGTTTTTTAGGGACAGACAAATTTCCCCCACTGAGGTCCTCAGAGAAATCAACAACAAGGTCAGAACCAATTTGCTCAGCAGGCGGAGTTCCAAAAACAACTGAGACCATATAGGAGGGGTGGTTCATACAACAGGAGGGGTTGGGGATATTGGAACAGGATATGAATGGTTGTGACATTATGATGGATAATCAAACTAATAATGTTGCTCTATGACCTGTTTCAATTTGCTGCAATAGTGACCATGATTTTAAAGTGTTTAATTTTTCTTCAGTTTCTGTTGATAGAAGCTACTGTGATTTGTTTGCAAACGTTTTCACCTTCATTCCAGGTAGGTCTATGCATATGGCTAATACTTCAATCGATTTGAAACACTATGTTAGGAAACTTCATTTTGAAATTATGTTTCATAATGTGCATAATGTTACTAACCCTTTAGCAATTCCTAGCACCTTTAATCCTCCATTACATCCCTCACTGGAACTGTTTATTTATTAAATTATGTGAGATTGACATGAAATATTCATATATATAATTTGCCAGCATTTAGTAATGTTAACCAGTCTGAAAGGGTGATTTTCAAAAGTTTAAAGTCCATCAGAATTATGAAGCCCAATAAAGGGGGAGTGCTTGTAATAATGGATAGGTGTGATTATGTTATGAAAATGATGGTAATTCTTACTGGCACAACTTATGGGCCCAGTCCATTGAATCAGTTGAATGAGGCTTATAGACTAATTAGGGCTGTGTTGAATGATCTCTTTACTGAGAGCAGTATTTCACTGAGTGAACTTAACTATTTATCGGTTCCCTCCCCTGTTACCCCTACTAGTTTTGCGCTTCCCAAATTGTATAAAAGTATTGAACACCCCCCCCCCATGCATCCAATAGTGGATGCAAGAGGTTCCATCACACATCCACTGGCGAAATTTCTTAATACTAAATTAAAGGGTTATGTGATGACAGAGCCCTTCATTTATAAGGACTCATGGGCATTTTTGGATAAATTGGATCAAGTGGCATATAAGGATGACTGTATTTTTAAAATGGTCAATATAAAGGATTTATATTCAGTCATCCCACGTAGACTTGTGGTGGAGTGGTTTTGTGACTACCTGTTTGCTAAAGGGTCCCACAATCGGAGACTAGTTTGTAAGAACACCTGTTGGAAATGGTCTTGATGAATACTTTTATCCATTTTCAGAAGGAATTGTTTCTAAAAAAGGAGGGTATTACAATGGGATCAACATGTGGGGGACTATATGCTAATATTGTAATGCTTCAATGGGAGAAGCTATATTTGTTTGATTCTAGGTTTTTCAGTACTGTCAACTTTACACAAGATTTTTGGATGATTTATTTATTTTTTTATGGGAAGGCCCAAAAGATGAGATTGAATTATTTTTAGAATATATTAATGGACAACACATTTTCTGAAGATCCCCCACTGTGTGAATGAGGAGAGGATCTCATTTTTGCATGTTTTGCTTTGTAAGGATCACGTTAATGCGAGGTTTATTTCTTCAATATTTAGGAAAGAAACCTACCAAAACAGTTTTCTTCACTTTTCCAGTGCCCACCTATTTAAACTAAAGCGGGATGTCCTGAAGGGACAAATTGTACATGCAGCCAGAATGGTGTCAGCATTAGATTTATTTCTGGCTGAATGTAATGTATTGAAGGCTATGCGTTTAAGATGTGCCCCCCCCCCCCCGGTTGGTTAATGAGCTTATGCTTGAAGTTGTGAATAAAAGGGAAA
Source organism: Protopterus annectens (assembly GCF_019279795.1). Taxonomy (NCBI): domain Eukaryota; kingdom Metazoa; phylum Chordata; order Ceratodontiformes; family Protopteridae; genus Protopterus; species Protopterus annectens. The sequence goes on along the minus strand of NC_056726.1, from coordinate 118,739,179 downwards.
GAGGGTTCTATAAGCCCATTCTAGGTAATGTTGTTTCCCGGGTGGGTGACATAGGACCCCAAGGTACCATGAATACTGGGGCCATGATTAGAGATATTCAATCTGATAATCCGCATCATGGATTGGGGGCAGTGAGTGTAATAGTGATATAAATAAATATAAAAGTGCCTTCATTTCTACATTTAATAGCTCAAGTAGGAAAATAAATGATGTTTTGACAAAGAACTAGCAGGTGTTGAAATATGACAGGGAGATTAGGGGTAAAATTGTTGATGGGTCAGTTACTATTTACTGAAGGGGTAATAATTTAAAGGATTTGTTTGACAAAAATATTGGGAACATTGTAGGTGGATGGATGAAGAAATGTGTTTTTTGTTCCTATTGTGTGCACATTTTGGAGATAGTTGAAATTACAATTAATGGTTATAAATGTAAACAAGCTGGTGAGTTTACATGTAATATAGAGAAAGTGGTGTATTCTGCTTTCTGTATGACTTGCACATGTTTCTATACTGGGAAAACAGAAAGAAAATTTAGGAGCCGTATTTATGAG